>NW_026068219.1:399656-447246 GCF_014885135.2 Alexandromys fortis
GACTGGAGAGGGAGGGGGAGAGGAGTAGGGGGAGGGGGAGAGGGGCGGGAGGAGGGGGAGGGAAATGGGAGGCTGGGAGGAAGCAGGAATTTTTTTTTTCTAAAAAAAAAAGAAAGACTGTAAAAAAAAAGAATTCAGTAGCAAACAACATAAGGGAAATTGAAAACTTAAAACCACTAAAAACAAGCATTCATTTAATTAAATAATATTTCTCTTTATTTTTATGTTATGTGTATGAGTGTTTTTGTCTGCCACAAGCAGTTCCTGCACACACTGGGAGGGGTCGTCAGATCTGCTAAGATTGAGTTACAAATGGTTATGAACCACCATCTAGGTTCTAGAGATAAGGTCCTTGACCTGTAGAGAATCACCAGTATTTAAAACTGCTAAGCCATCTCCCAAGACTTCACACACATAGTTTTATAAATAATTTTATCATGCAGTTATCTATATGGCTGAAGTATAGTTGCATGTACCCTTCTAAATTTTGTGTTCAAACATTTAGATTGATGTGAATATTTTCCTTATAGTTATGTAACCTTAACATCTAACCATGTTCTAAATTGCAAGCATGATTGTCTTTATTCATTATTGTTGATATATCATTATACTTTTACCTGTTACTGGGAAATTGGTTTTAAAATTTACCATATATTAAGAACTATAGCCTAAGAATCTAGAACATCAAGAATCCTATCACATTCATCCTAATTGACTAAATTCAGAGCTTAATCTTAACTATGTTTTTCTAATTGTATGCTGGGTCTTACTAATATAAGTGCCTCCTTGGTAAAGTATCAAAATACCTGAGTCACATAGTGAATATTCAAGCCCTTAGTCTATTCTAAAACATATGTTCTATGTCAAAAATGATGTACTAATAAATGCTAGCAACCAATCCAACTAATGTAATTAAAATGTGGTTAAAATGTTTAACATACTTGCTTTAATCAATATCAGATAACTGGAAGACCACAAACTCAACTGTCAATCAGAAGATACTGCAGACAGTATCACCCCATTCAGTATATTAAAAGATTTTATTTTTGATGTGACGAGTCACTAGGCATGGATGACTCTACTTCCCATGACTCAGAAACTTCCACTGATGCAGCTGATCAGTGCTGGCTATTTTCTGCATATTTAAAGAAATCCATAAATGGAGACTTACAGAAAACACTGATCATCAGGAAACGCCACTGCTGCAGAAGACCACGGAAAGATTGCTGCACTTATCACAAATCGTACACCAAGGACTGCAGCCTTGCTGCTGATGATGAAGGAGGACCTCTTGCAGAAGATGCTGACCTTCCAGGGAAATAGATGCTTCAGTTCAAAATTCTGCAAAAGGAGCCCCGAAGAACAACTTTAGCTGCCCCTCAAGGTGTGACTGACAGTGCTTCACAGAATGACCAGAATGCTCTTAATTCCGTGTCTGTCAGAGTGGGATCGATTTTCTGTTTGCAAAATACAGAAAGAAAAAAATAAAAACAATAAAAAACAAATGTGAACAGAATTTACATTGCCAAGTGTATCTGTATGCACACGGAGATGAACTCTGACAAAGGTTTGGAATGAAGATATGCAAAGTAATCTTTGGTGGATAAGAGTCTTTCTTATCTAGAAGTGACTTGAAAATTTCAAGGCTAATATATTTTAAAATAAATCCTGCCTTTTTTTCCAATCTCGAGAGCTCTAATAATCCAAAAATATATCTGAAGGATTTCTTTCCTCATGGAGAAGAAAGTCTGAGAAAGTTGAATTTATGCATAATCATTTCATGGATGAGCAAAGGTTTATGTACCAGCATCCAAGAGAAGCTGGGACCTCTTCCAGGAGCTATCCCAGGCTTCATTAATTTTAGGCTACCTTCAGCGGCACAGATCATGGTTACTTAAGAAGAACTCTTATACCATAAGAACAAATAAAATTGCTGTTGACTAGTCAGCCATTTGATTCTACTTCAAAAATTATAGGAAAGTATTTTATGAAATCTGGTCACAGTTGCTAAATTGAACAGCTAAGGGTTTAGATGATTTAGGTTAGAAGCACAGTTTATGTGAAAAATATCATTCATCAGCTTTTTTTTTTCTTGTAGAGCAGAAATAGCAAGGCATTTGTATTAGTACACACTACCATTTGTAGCTCACCGGACACCTTAACAATGGATTGGGTTAGATATTTGCTCTTTTATAAAGCTTAGTTTCCTATCCCTAGAACATGGGAACAAAGATAATGAAAATTTATGCTATATGGGGATCTTAGTCCCATAGAATGTTGAGTACTTAACCAGAGCTTGGAAATCACCCATTCTATACCCTATCCCACTAGAAGACCATTGGCTTTATGTTTGTATCATCTGATCATTCATGTAAGTGTTTTCTGTTTCAATCAGTTCTCCGGTGGGACAGATCTAACTGTTGGACCCTCTTACATGGAGATGAAAATCCTCCCCTCAATATGTTCACTGATCATTTCTGTACCTGTCTCCCAAGAGAAAAAAAAAAGATTTACCCTTTTGACTGAGGGCCTTTGGTGTATTTCAAAAAAGCTTTGCCTTTCCACAGTGTCTTCTTGCTCAGACTAAGTGGAATTACCATAAGGGGTTTTGCAGTTTATCCATGATAAACATTTATCATTGTCCCTTGGATCTGTGCCACCCCATCTACACTGTCTTAGTCTTGGTTTCCTTTCCTGTAAACTAACTGGAAAGCAAGTGACTTTACCCTGATTAATCTCTCCGGATTAAATAACAATGCAGCCTCTCACCATATGCTAGCTACTATTTTTATTTCATTCGGTCTTTTCTTGGATAACTTAAATCTTTGAGGACTAGAATAGATCTAGATAGGTTCAACTGAATTCATTTTTTATATTTAAGAATGTGTAATTTCTGAGAGTAGTGTTTGTGTGTGTGTTTTGCAACTGGGCTTCTCTGTCACCCCAGGCACATAGATTTTGTCCCCGTTGAAGTCTTTTCACCCCTGTCTTTGAGATTTCCTTTATTTCTCCTGGAAATATATCCAAAAGAACCTTTGACATATGAGTATTCCTGATCTAGATGTAACTGGAAAGGATATAAAGAGAATTATGTAAAAAAAAAATTGGATGGAAATCACAAAAGAAACTCTTCAAAAAGAAAAAAAAACAGAAAAAAAACTCAGTGTGTTTATATTTCCAAAGAAGACGTCAATGAAAAAAAAACATTAGTGCCCCATGCTCTGTAATGTGCTATTCTCAATGGTCACTTTGAACCAATGAGCGAATAAAGAAACCGTGGTGTTCTGTGGGTCATGGGATGCAATTCAGCTGTTAAAGAATGAAGTACTTTCATCTGTGGTGCCACTGATGGAACTGGAGGACAATTTTAGCATTCGGCTACACAGTCACACAGTAGGGTGACTATAGTAAAAATACTGCCATAGCTGGAAGACAGGAGTCTGGATTTGTAAGGAAAAGGAGGTAAATGTGTGCGGTGACAGACGTGCTAGAGCCTTGATCTGATTATTCTGTGATTTACATCCATGCTAAAACATCGCACTCTATCTCATTATTATGTGCCAGTTATAAGCCAACAAAACATCAGATTCGTGCTTTCTGATTAAATGTGCTCTCACGCACACCTGTGTAGACCCCCATCAAATATTTGAGCATTCAGCAATGTAATAAAGGTTTGGGATATTAAAAGGACGTTGGTTCACAGCAAATGAAAATTAAAATAAAAACTTGACATTTCTATACTAAAATTTTTCCACATTCTGTTATGTGTTTTTTGTCATCTCTTTTTCCCAACTCGTACTCTGAAGAACAAAACTCTCACCCCACCCACCTTGAGAGACTTTTCATTTCTGAAATGATTAAGTTGGCAGGGTTCAATTGGTTAAATGCTAAGAATGACAATGGCAGCTATTGCAAAGGTGGCTTAGCCTTAATTAATAAATCCCATTTAGTGGTTTGGCATTACCCCTTGTGAAGGTTCACTGACAAAATTAAGGCCACCCCACAGAGGGATTTCTTTCTATATTGCCAAGTTGAGAAGGCACGAAGCTACTTATGGAAGATCTTTAAACAAGAGCAGTTTTTATTATTACCCCAAACACTTGCAGGTGTTATTCAACATCCTTACAGCTGTTACTAAGACCAGAACCAAGACATGGCTCGTGGCAGCCATCCATATGTTTAATGCTCTGCAATAGCAATATTTTGTTTGTATTCTAATAAATAAAGCTTGCGGCAGTGGTAACACACACCTTTAATCATAGTAGTCACATTAGTTTGCCATAGAAACCTGGTGGTGCATTCCTTTAATCTCAGTGGTGCATGCTTTTAATCCCAACCCTAGAGTGAACTATAAAATGGGAGGGGAAAGTTCAAAAATACAGTCTCATTCTGAGATTCCTGGAGACACAATCACCATTTCGGACTGAGGTAGAGGTAAGAGCCAGTGGCCGGCTTTTTTGTTTTTCTGACCTTCAGGTTGAACCCCAATTTCTGTCTCTGAGTTTTTATTATTTGTGCTACACTGTGCCAAGAAACTTCACCTTCTTTTGTCTGCCTTTCTGAACCTCTACAAAGGTGAATGTTTAAAATCATTATCATGGCTGTGATTTCTTAGCAGGTAAAAGCACTTGTTGCACAAGTGTGAACCTCAGTTCATACACTGAGAATGCTGTAAAGCCGGAAGTTGTGGAGGTGCATATCTCCTGTAACCCCAATGCTTAGTAACGAGAAGCAGAGAGAGAAGAGCCAGTACAGAGATCAGATGGGCATAATCAGTGACAAGCAAGAGACACCCATCTCAAACAAGGCAGAGGTGACGTCCAATACCCAAGGTTGTTTTCTGATCTTGCCATGTAGTGCCACGGCACATGCCACTCATCACACACACATACAAACACACACATGCACACACACAGACATGCACACATACATACACATGCGCGTGCACACACACACACACACACACACACACACACTCATTGAGAAAAACCGAGGAGCCGGAGAATGATTCAGAGGTTAAGAGCATTTGCTGCTCCAGCAGAGGGCCCAGGTTTGATGCCCATCACTAGTATGGCAGCTCAGAACCATCAGTAACTCCAGTCCCAGGTTATTTGATGCCCCTTTCTGACCTTTGTGGGCACTGCGTATCTATGTGATATACACACACACACACATGCAGGCAAAACACTCAAATACACAATATGATGACTCAATAGATTTAAAAGGGAAAGTAAATGCCATGGTCCTGTGGAGTTAGTGTTCTGGCAACAGCAGATCTGATTATAAGCTGGGTAAGGGAAGGCATCCTACGATACTCATCATGTAGTAGAATGTTCAGTTCTTGGTACAGTTCCTGTTGATGATGGTTGTGTGAATGAAAAACAATTTTTAATATGTGTTCAAAACAAAATCATGAAAAGGTACCTTATTCATTATTTTGATAGAAAGTCGGGACCTTAATATCTGTATAAGTCCTTGTCCTTAAAATATTAAAGCTATCATTTAATTATCATGAAGAATTATTTTGGCAATGAAATTAGGTTCAACTCTTGTGAACTCATCACAATGGGATTCCATCTGCAAAGATCCAGTTTCTAATAGCCTAGTGCCAGACTGCAGTCACGTACTCTGGTCCCAGACTCTAGTCACATACACTACTACCAGAGTATAGTCGTGTCCCCTAGTGCCACAAACCCAGCCCCAAAGACAGGAATTCGGCACAGAAACAGTGGTGAAAATATGAGCTGGGCCACACAGTTATTTCATTCTGGTGAAGGATAGTGGCATAGAGGAAGGTTTAAGTAAAATATCAGAAGAAAGTATTGATTTAATGATACCCGTCTTCTAAAAACTTCTATTCCAAGTAATAAACAAAACCATGAACATGTTAGTGCTTAATGCATTACCGTAGCAGTGCTTATTAAGTTCTTAGCTCTTCCTATTAATTAATGTTTACTCTATAAGTAGTAAATAAAGAAAACATCTACCTATATAGTATATATTAAATATATACAAGAATTGTACTCTCATAACCTAAGAAATTAGAGATAAACTGAATCACAATAATAATCCATACTTCCTACCTGGTCTAGGAGATTATTCACAAAAAATTTATTTTTAGTATTTTTTGTACTAGTGTCAAACAGAAAATATTTGAAGATAAAGTAACTTTAATTTTATATCTTGGGTTTGAAAGACAGATATTTTCTACGTTTATGTTCTTTTATTTTGGGGTGGGAGGTACAGTCACTTAACCAGTGATTGAATGCATGCTATGTAAGCACTCTATCAGGTCAGCTACGTCCCCAGCTCCCAGCTTTCTTTTTCAAAATCATGAACTGACTGAAATATTGGAAGCATACAGTTCAAGAGAAAACACAAAGTCCACACAGTTTTCTGCTTTTATTTGGTTCTGTTTGGGTGCTGTGAAGAGCCTATTGTCTCTGCAAAGTGGAGACATATTTGCTTCATAAGAATTCTCATGGGCAGATTGGTTAATTACCCTGAGGCTCTGTTTAACACTATGCATGATGTAAGTGGTTGGTGGGCTCATTTGAAGAGGCCTCCACCATTGGCCCATTCATATCTTTAAATGATGCTATCCTTGGAGAATTGGCAAGGCCATGCTATTTGTGTCTAAGCAACAGAATATAGCAGACCGCTTGGGATTATTGTGCTTCTAGTATGATATGTGTTACATACATATGTGGTTTGTTTTCTGCAAGTAAATGTATAAGAGAGGCTATCATCACTGATTTTGAAGAAACAAGCTGTCATGAGTAAGTAGCCATACTGCTGAGGATCTGGAGTGGCCCTTGGGTGCACTAGTGGCAACCAGCAAGAAACTCAAGCCTTTGTTTTGTGGCTCCAGAGGAAATGAATTGTTAGGGAAGCAGACAGTGGCCTTTCCAGAGCTAAGTCTGTGCTGAGACCACTAGACCTGTAGGTGTAGCCTAGGAAGACAGAAACAGAGCCAGCAAAGACATGCCCAACTTCTGGCCTGTGAATATTAAAGAAAATAAGTGTACATTAGCTGAATGATTGACTTTATAGTCAGGTGTAGGCATTGATACTAAATGAATACAGTGTAGACATTATGCATGTCTCAGAACAGCTGATGAAATAAATAACAAACGGATGGGGAAAACTCAGTAGAGGGTCTGCCACACGGTAGGCATCAATCAGGTCTCATCTTAAGAGTTTCCTTTGAATAAATAAAGATCAAGATATAACAAGAATACAGGCTTACATGAAGTTTATGTGTGCCAAAAGTTAGCTAGTGGCAAGGGCCATCGAAGTGAAACTCAAAAGAAAGTTGGACAAGACAATGAGTAAGACTCACTTCCTGCCAGATTTCTTTCCTCTTCCTTCCTTCCTTCCTTCCTTCCTTCCTTCCTTCCTTCCTTCCTTCCTTCCTTTTTTTCTTTCTTTCTGCCTGTCTGTCTGTCTTTCTTTTTTGTCTTAAGCCTTAAATCTTAAGTATTTTTTTTTACTTGATGCTATACATTTATCCTGAAACAGACTGTTCAAGGTAGCACAATTCTTTACAAACTACAACTGTGGAATATATGTTAAAACAGTTAAACAATTTTAATGTTTCTTCCTTAACTCTACCGGACACACATCAGTTTTACTATGCAGAAGACAAGGCCAGCAGAGTTCACTAGGGCCTGGAGTGTGAGGAGGGACCCCCTGGCCTAGGTGAGCACTGTGGGGCTGACTGCCGCTTGGCAGACCTCCTGCCTGCCCTATCACTGTGGAGTTCTCCCTCCATGGTACCCTTTGAGGACTAGAGCAAAATCTCCCACCCAGAACTGTATCACAGGCGGCTTCCTAGCGCTCACATTCTAATGCTTACAAGACCAACAACGACAAGACAGAGAGGACAGACAATTAGGGTACTTCTCCCTCTCCAGTGTGCACTCGCTGGTGTTTGGAAAGATAGGACTTGCTGCAGGAGGTTTCCCAACAGTGGTTACACCAGTAGGGCTTTTCCCCAGTATGGATTATGTGATGCTTCTGTTCACTCTGAGGAGATGAGACCTGCAGTCCAGGCTCATCCAGCTCTTGCTCCAGGTCTTCCAGGAGAGTGACGGCCTCCTCTGCACTCTGTTGCACCCAGGCCTGGAGCTCTCGCGGCCGGATGGTCAGGAACTGCTCCAGCACCAGCAACTCCAGGATCTGCTTCTTGCTGTGGATCTCGGGCTGCAGCCAATCACAGCAGAGCACCCGAAGCTGCCTCATTGCCTCTCGCAGCCCAGGAGTGTCATGGTACCCAAACTGCCTGAAGCACTGATGGGATGTCTCTAGGCTAGGACAGGACTTGGCCTTCTCGTCATCCTCTTCAGCTTTATGGGTCAAAGGCCCCATTGGCTCCTGAGGTGGCCTAGGGCCCAGAACTGTGTCTATGCCCACCACCTTGGTCATCACACAGATTCCAGACACAGCGGGACCTTGGGGACCTGATGTCTTTGAATTTCTGTTTCTTAAGGGTCACAACTCAAACCCTGACCCAGAACCGCTTTGGAGCCTGGAACCTGCCCAGCCGCCGAACAACCGCCCTGAAGGACTGTTTATATTTAGAAAACACTGTGGAACCACGTTGTCTCCTGGTGAACTTAAGAATACCTGCTAACAACGTCTGGGTCTTCAATGAAATTTGACTCAAATTATTCTTCTGATTTCCTATTTCTGTGTGCGTGTGAAGACTGAGACCATGGATATGAAATAACTTTCAGGAATATTTGAAGCCTTTCATTGCTTATACTCATTGTTTCCAGTAGTATATTATAACAAGACAATTTAACACAAATATATATTATATGTTGAGCAAATCCCCACCCCTTCTCTCACTCTCTCTAATCCTGTTAGTTGTTTCTTACTTTAGACATTTTTGTCCCTACTTGCATGCCATATTGACAGATGTGCTTTTATGCACCCATACAAAATCTAGGAACCAGACTTGAGATAACATACAACATTTCTCTGAGTTACTCAATTCATTTAACTTGATTATTTGCTTTTGCATCCATTTTTCTGCCAATGATGCAAATTCATTCTTCTGTGTAGGTGAAAAAAATTCATTGTATGTGTGTATCACATTTTCTTTATAGACACAACTGTAGCACGAACAATAAAAATCAGAGGCAGATAGTGGGGTTCAACCTGAAAACCAGACAAGGAAAGCAGCCAAGCTGCCAGAGAAGAACCTCTACCAAGGCTGGGTGACTGCAGACTAAGCAGATTAAAACTCCCTCTCTTCCCATTTTATATCCCCTCTAGTTCTGGGATTAAAGCCATGACCCCCTAGTATTGGGATTAAAAGTGTGAGGCACCACCGCCTGGATTTGTTTCTGCATTGATCTTGTGTAGCCCAGGGTGGCCTTGAACTCACAGAGACCCACCTGCCTCTGTCTCCCAAATCCTGGGATTAAAGGTGTGTACCACCACTGAGTGACCTCTAGGTGGCTTAGCTATGCCCTTCTGATTTTTAGGCCAGGTTTATTTATTAAAACATAAATAAAATATCATGATAGACAACTACTTAATGTCTGTTTAAAATACCAACTTATAATCAGTTTGCCCTTTGCCCAGGCCTTTGTTCTTTTAATAAAATTTAAAAAAACAGCCACCAATGAAACAGATGTCACTAGAAAACTGATTAGGTTAAGAAGCAGGTGGGAAAAAATGTATAGCTCAATAAAAACAATAAAAAAGGATGTTCTAGCAAAGAAAAAAATAGATAAGAAGCAGGGAGAAGTTTCTGGCTGACAAGTAGTTTTGAGTGTCAGAACTTACACCCAAGCCTGTAGAAGGGGTGAGATTCCCCTCACCCCAGTCACTGGAGTGGAGCAGAGGAGCAGGTCATGACCACACCCAGAAGCTTACATATTCATGGCTATGAAAAACCGAGCGGGACCTCCCTGACTTCATTTTAACATTTGCCTGTTCCAAGATCCCAATTCTAACACTGACTTTGAGTGCTCTGTTTACTTCCTCTATGTGTAAAATAGAATATCCATTATTAGGAACCCTTTCACTATGCTATGATGATTCTTAAGAGCTGAGTAGATTTTATCAAAAGTAGAAATCATGTCTTCAGCTGTTGGACGTTGTCTTTCTGGATCTCCAGGGTTATTCAAAGGTCTTATAGCAATATCACTGATCTCATTTGGAAAGTAAACAAGGCTTTGGTTCTGTAGACAACTCTTCTTCCGTGCCTCTCTTCCACCAAGAGCTAGACCTGTGGAAGTCCCCTCTGAACACCAGAGCAACCAAGCTTCTAGGCCTTGCTGCATTTCTTCTAGAAGTCTCTGCTATCTACATTCTTTTACACGGAAGTGTGGAGCATCATCGTCCGTCTTGTGTGGCTTGTCATCTGTGATTTGATTTAAAAGTAGAAACAAGCTAACATCACTTGCATATGCATTAGCTTTAGAGCCAGACACTCCATGAATTTTGTTCTTTCTCTCCTGGTCCAGTGCCCAGTCCCTCTCAAAGGCAGTTCTTCCTAGAATCTATTTCAGATGTGCTTTTCCTTTTCCGTACTTTATCAGTTACTCTCATTGATATAATATGCTCAAGTTTTCCTAACTTCTGAGTTATTTATTTGTCTTGCTCTTTCCTCCAAGTGTTTTCATCTATTTATTTTTTGTGTATTTTATTCATTTGTTTTTGACAAGTAAAAAATATATGTATTTAATGTAATGCACACACATATATGCCCCAATTGTGGACTGGCTAATCAATTTAATCAACATAGTCATCACTTCACACACTTATGATTTTGTATGTGATGAGGACATTGAAAATTTACACTCAGATTTTTTGAATATAGTCTTTTTATTGATTCTTTGATATTTCCCATCATGCACCCCAATCTTACTCATATCCCAGTCCCTCTGTATTCACTCCTTACCCATGTAGTGTCCAAGCCAAAAGAAAATTTGAAAAGAAATAAAAATAAATCTATCAAACAAGCAATAAACACAAACAACAACAACAAAAGAACACTTTGATCTGCCATTTTTCCTGCCTCTCTGCTACTTCTTCATTCATTTTAGTGGCATTGAGAACTGCACTGTGTCACACAGTAGATGCTTTTGTTCAAAGAACTTTACTTGCAAATGTTCATTGTGCAATCAGTTGTTGGTCAGGTTCAAGGCCTCTGACTTCTGGTACACCTGACATCAATTCTGGAACCTTACCAAAACTCCTTTTGGATATCCTGCTGTTGCCCTGAGTTATGAAGATTCTGTGGCTATGTTTCTGCAGGGCCAGTCCCTTCATGTGCTCCAGCAGGTCATAGATGGGGTAGATGTTGAGTGAGCCAATTCAAAGCCCTGGATGTGGGCCTGCTTGATAGATGAGTTGACCAGTCAAGGCCACTGGGGCCAACCACCTCAGGCAAGGGGTGAGCCAGCTCTCCCAAGCCTGTGGGAAGAAGTAAGGGAAACTCTCTCAGGGCCAGTGAGAAAAGGGGCAGGTTCATCATGGCCCTTGGACTTCAACATTCATGATTTGCATGGACCCCTGAATTAACCCTGGTAACAGGCATCAACACAGACCTCAGCTGCAACAGGACCATGGACCTAAATATGACTCATGGCCCTTGGGGGTCTTTATGGGTTGTTGCAGCATGGTCCTCAGACTGCAACATGGCCCCAGGTGAAGAACTAGACCCTGGATATATCCACGGCCTTCGATGGTAACAAAAGCCATGGACATCAGCTGTAGTCGGGCCATGGCTCAGACATAGCTCTTGGACTGTAGCTCAGGCCTAGATGTCACCATGACCCCTGGTGGCAGCACAGACCATGCAGATCCACATGGCCCCATTGGCAGCATGGATACCATCATGGTTACAGGTGGTGGCCCAGACCCTGAGCATCTGTGTAGCCTTTGGTGGCCAAATGGGCCATGGACATCAACAGAGACCCTGGCTGTGGTAGGACCACAGACCCAGGCACGGTCATTGGTAGCAGCCAGGGCTCAGATGTCACCATGGCCTGGTACACTCAGATTTTGAAGGATGCACTATTTTCCTATTGACTATTGTCATTACATTGTATTATAGGTCTCATGTTCATAATCTAACTAAAATTGGGAATACTTCATCAATATCTTTGCAATGGTTTAGCCCCTCCTAACTTATGGTTACTAGTATTTTACTTTCTGATTGTATCACTTCAGCTTACTCTAATTTTTAGAATTTGATATATAAATGAGTTGTATAGATCATATAGCACCTGTCTTTTTGTGCCTGACTCATTTTATTTACTTAATATTCTACATGCTTATCTTTAATCTTCAAATTTGTTCAAATGTGAAGCTTGCCTCTTTCTAAAAGTTTGAATCCTCTTTGTCTGAGTTCATAAACTATGCTTTCTTCATTCATAGGTGAACATCTAGTTTGGTTTTATATCTTGGTCTGTGAAAGATTGCTGAATGAACATGGTTGAGCAAATACCTGTTTCAAGCACAAATTTCAGTTGTTTTGATGTTTACCCAAAGGACAAATGTAGATTATAATGTATTTTTAGTTTCTATTTTTTTGAGGATTGCCAATACAATTTTCAGTAATTACTGTACCAATCAGCATCCTCATCAACACTGTAGAGTCTCTCAGCAATATTTATCATTTTATATCTTTTGGATAAAAGCCATCCCAATTTGTCTGAGGTGATATCTCACTGTGTTTTATTGGCCTTCTTTTGAGAAATTCCCACCTTGAAATTGGTATTATTTGCTTCAAGGTCTTGAGCTAAATTTTCTTATGTCTTTAGAATAGACAGGTATGGATGAATGGGAGACATGAATGGACAGATATGGGTGACTAGACATATGAAATGGGAGGAGCAAGTGGGGAGGGAGTGGGAGTGAAAGCGGGAAGATAGGGAGAGACAGCTAAGCTAAAATTTTAGGGTATTTGAGGGATAGTATGGAAACTTGAAACAGTAGGAGCTTCCTAAAATATATGCACATGTGAAGACAATCTTAATGGAGTCACCAAATAGTGGGGGGGGAGAGACTCAACTGGACATCCTTTGTCACCTTTGCTTTATTGTTTTAAGTATATATACGTGTGTGTGTGTGTGTGTGTGTGTGTGTGTACTATTTGTGGATTAACTAATTGGGCCTAGTGTTTGTAGGGTTACAAGCCTTGCTAACCTTTCTTGTCTCCATGACCAAATATCTGACAGCAAGAACTTAAGAGAGGCAAAATTTATTTTGATTCTTGGTTTTGGGTGATTCAGTTCATAGATGCTCGCCTTCACAGATAGAGGCTGAGCATTTTGGAAGCAGAAATGTATGGTGAGGAGGAGCCACTTTATGGCAGTTAGGAAGCAAAAAGAAAAGAACCAAGAAGCCGGAAACAAACACCCTAGGACCCATCCCCAGGACCTGCTGCTTCCTAGCTATTGGAATAGGGCTAGCTATTGCGTCCAATGTTTTCAGAGCTTCTCAAGATTGCAACACCAGCTAGAGGCCAAGTTGTCAACACATGACTCTTTTGGGGGGCAACAGTTCACTTCCTAACACTACTCTGTTTCCAGAAGTAACTTATTAAGAAATCACCTGTGAAAATTAAGCTTGAATTTCAGTGTTTTGAATATTTTTCCTTTTTGCTCTTTTCATTGGTTCATAGTACTAAAACCACATTGAAAATCGTATCGTCTTTCCTCAGGACATTGGTTTCATTTCTTTGACATTTACTGCTTCTGGTACATCTTACATTAGTGTGGTTCCTGTTCCTCCATACGTAATGCTCTGTTCCTTTTGTAGAACATTTCAGACTGCTTTCCCAGTAGAATTCTAAAGCTCCACAACTAGGCATTTTCTATTTCCTAGTATATTTCTTTGGTTTGTTCTCTGTTCAGTAGACAAATATGAAGACTGGGCTCTTCTAATTCTGAGAACTAATTTTATAATCTTTCATAACTTCTTATTCACCATTCATTATTTCTCTATAATTTCTAGAATAATATTCAGGCTTATTTTGCTTACGTGGGGACTCTTAAAAAATTTACCATTTGTCATTTTTGAATTTTGATAAGTGAAGAAATATACAAACATAATTATTTTTGTCTATTTTAGTACTGTATTCCTTCTTTGATCTCTTTTAATACTTATTTTGATTTCCATAAACAGCAGTTAAATGTTGCAGTTCTCTCTTTCCCTTAGCAAATGTGCTGTTCTCATTCTATGTGTATACTGTGCTGCTATATGATTTGGAGGCACTAATCTACCTTTTTACATTTTTTACTGTCCTTTTGATCCTGTTTATTTTAAAAACATTGAAATTAAGGTGCTTTTTTTAAAGGTATTGCCTGCTTAGTTGGTAGACATTGATTGCCCATGACAAACTGAAACCTGTGCCTGTGGCTGGAGTTAGATTTCACTTTATGATGCACCACAGCAAAGCTACTATGATAGGAAACTCCTGAGAAACAGTAGATTTCAACCCCTGACTGTCAGTTCAACTCTTCTTCACTCAGAGGAAAATACTTCATGCTTTGTGCATTACCTAGTTTGGTTAGAATTGGGAGTTAAACAATTTGAGAAGATTTTGGGAAAGAAGTGTACTTGGATGCATGGGTATTAGAATTTTACTTATGTTTGTATATACTCAAAATATCTTCACTGATACAAATGCATGCTTATAAAAGATTTGGGGACTTATTATTAACAACAGGATAGCTGGTGTAAAATGAAAATGACTTAATAGGCTTTTGTTTTTATGATATCAAATTAAGTAGCCACAGACATCACATTAAATAGACAGTTATGTTACTTATATAATTTGATTTGTGAGTGAACAGCTGAGAATAGGTGGAAATTTTCTTTTGTTTTAAAAGATTATCTTATGTATGTTGCTGTGTTAATAAAATTGAGAGATATTAAGTACAATTAACAGAAATACTTCTTATGCAGATTTCCTCTAAACAGAATTTTATCTTAATTAATATATTAGATTGCTGAATTCCCTTCTTGTGAGAACAATTTGAACATCTAAGAAGCCAGGGCTGTGCTCTCTTACCTGAAATGCAAACCAGCAGAATTCTTATGAGGTTTATGCAAGACAGAAAACTTGAACACAAATGAGAAATGTAGTCCATTCTTGTAGGTGTTGTATTTTCTGCTTTAATGCCACTCAGTTTTGTATAGACACTTTCTATATGAGCTACTCTTCTATTTCTGTGATAAGGCACATGACTAATAGCTCAGCCCAGTGCTTCGCTGTAGATCACTGTATCTGCTTCCTTCAGTTGCTGGATGAAGGTTCTACGATGACAATTAAGGTAGTCATCAATCTGATTCAGGGGAAGGTCAATTTAGTCATCCTCTCTACTACTGCTTAGAGTCTTAGCTGGTGGTATGGGAGGTCTTTCTGTCTGTGTGTTGCTTTTTTTAGTTAATGAATAAAAAACTGCTTTGAGCCTATGGCAGGAAAGAACAGAACTAGGCAGGGAAAGCTAGACTGAATGCTGGGAGGAAATAGCGTAGACTCATGGAAATACCATGCAGTTGCTGCCAGAGATAGAAATGCTGAAACTTTGTTGGTAAGCTACAACCTCATGGTGATATACAGATGAAAAGAAATGGGTTAAATTAATAAGTAAGAGTTAGCCAATAAGAAGGTAAAGCTAATGGGCCAAGCAGTAATTTTAATTAATACAGTTTCTGTGTCATTGTTTTGGGTCTAAGTTAGCTGGGCAGCCAGGAACCAACAAGCAGCCCCTCTTCCTACAAATTGGTGTGCCAATGTAGTGGACTTAATTCATGTAAAACCTGAGAGTGTTTAAAAATCCTAGACACAAAAGAGCAGAGTTAAGCATGGATTGGTAGCGGCATTTTCTTGGGTGGGCTTTGTTTGCTAGAAGCAAGCAGAGGCAGCTGTAAAAGGAGCTTTGGGATGCGTTCTTGCCAACCGGCTCCCGGCTGCCTGGCTAGCTTATGCCCCAAAATAATAACACAGAAACTGTATTCTTTAAAACACTGCCTGGCCCATTATGTCTATCCTCTTCTTGGCTAACTCTCATATCTTGACTAACCAACTTCTAATAATCTGTGTAGCACCAGCTGTGGTGGACTACCGGGAAAGATTCAGCATGTCTGACCTGGTGGCTGGATGCATGGCGTCTGGTCTCACTTCCTTCTACTCAGCATCCTATTCTGTTTACTCCACCTACCTAATTTTCTGTCCTTTCAAAGAACCAAGACAGTTTCTTTATTAACCAGTGAAAATAACAATAGACAGATGATGTTCCCACATCAGGCAGCCATAACAGGAAAAAAATTGCATGGTTTTAAAAGCTGGGCCATGCTGCCAGTGCAAACTCTGGCTATAGAGCATTTGAATGGCATTTGTGGGCCTGGGTGATTATGTGCCCACTCTGGTCAAAAGGAAAGTAACTGAGACAATGCCCATGGCTCAGTGTTCCCTGAGGTGGTGGGATCTAGGTGTGTATAAGCAGGAGAGCATGGCAGATTCCTGGTACCATACACAGAGATATTTCCAGGCCACACAGTGTACTGCATGGCAGATTTAGCTTTTACTCAGAAAATAAAAAAGGTTTATATGGTGCTACCCAGAGTTAAGGTGGTGACGATGGCTCCCACCCAGCAGTCCTAGAGCTGAGGTAAACTACCTCCACCACATTTAAAGCCTGAGAGAGGCAGAGCCAGCACCCAGGGACACTGAGACCAAGCTGCTTAGCATTTTAACAAACGCTTCTGGTCATAAAATAATTACAGATATGCAATAAAGGCAAATCCAGATGGAAAAACCTCTAAATGAGTCACAGTGTGTTTTAAAAAAATGTATGCAGGCTTGGGAGAGAGAAAAAAGAATATAAAAAGTTAAGTAAATGGTTTTAAAAAAATGAAATAAAACAAAGTCTTTAAAGAGACACAGTATTAATAAGTAATAGAGTAAAACCAAATAAATCATGTAAAAATTGAAAATTCACAGAGAATCTATATTATGTATATTATTGTGTTATCTTTGAATTTTTTGACAGTGAATGAGCTAAGTACAGAGAGACATTTCATTGTATGGGCTGCTATACTAATATTGTTTATAAATGTTTGTTTATACTTAAAGGGGGATATGCTATAGAGATTTGCATTGGTATGGGTCTTGTTTATTGATATACATATTTATTTAAGGTATATATATTTAAGGTATATATATATTATATATACATATGTGTGTGTTTCTATCTTAAGGTATTGTGTTTGTGTAGCTCATTTAAAATGTAATATATAATTAAGAAATATAAGTTAATAGATACTCATCTATAATAGTCAACCTCGTAGTCATGTTAGTTAAATTTTTTAGATGTATAGAAACTTATTTCAGTTAGATAGGTATTCTTAAAACCTTTCGAATATGACATTTAAAATGTTTAAGAACTTAAGACTTTTCATAACTGTCAGACACATTTGCTCCTGGCAGCAGCAAGCTACTTCAAGAGGATGATGGGCATTGAAGAGGTTCCATTTGGAGTTGGTTAGCCATTTGGGCAAGAAACTGCTCCTGCTTGGACTGCTGAACTGAATATGCAGGACCTGCAGGAAAATGACTGATGAACTTGTCTAAAGGTGTGATGATCCTTCAGGGTCCTTGCTACATGAAAGAGTCTATCAAACATTCTACAGGACACAGAAGAAAATGACTGACAAACTGCCAATATAGGTGGAACTGTCTTTGAAATTTCCTGCTTCATGGAAATGTCTGCTGGATACTATGAGCTAGTAGGCTGAAGATGGATGCCCCAGTCATACAGAAATACTTTGGGTGACTGTCCAAGCAGTGAGATGTCTCTGTCAATTCTAAAGTTTTGAAAGTTGCTTACAATGTACTTCCTGTTTACTTAGGTAATATATCCTTCTGGAGTCTTTGATGGAGTGAGGAATTTATAGTTGTAGTTTTTTTAGTTATGATAAAAGATAAAGTAGATATAAATATTGTAACTGTAATTATTGCTTGATATCTGTTTTTTATATGTAATTTTATTATGTTAAAGTTAAAGCCTTCCTTTTTATTTAAACAGAAAAGGGGAAATGGTGTGGGAGGTCCTTCTGTCTGTGTGTTGCTTTCATTGGTTAATGAATAAAAACCTGTTTTGAGCCTATGGCAGGGAAAAATAGTACAGGTGGGGAAAGCTAGACTGAGTGCTGGGAGAAGAAGGGTGGAGTCAGGGAGATAACGTGGAGCTGCTGCCGAAGATGGATGTGCTAAAACTTTGCTGTTAGGCCATGAACTTGTGGTGATATACAGATTAATAGAAATGGGTTAAATTAAAATGTAAAAGTTAACCAATAAGAAGCTAAAACTAATGGACCAAGCAGTAATTTAATTAATATAGTTTCTGTGTGATTATTTCAGGTCTAAGCTAGCTGGGCATGCAGCAAGTGGCTTCCTGCAACAAATTGGTGCCAAACTTGGGGTTGACCCTCTTCCTACAATCTAGGGTGATTCTTGTGGATTTCTGGGAATTCCCCCAGTGCCATGTTTCTCAATAGCTCTTTAATGGCTCCCTCAATTAAGGTATTTCTTTATTTTTCTTTCCCTCACTGTCCTACTCACTTTGTGAGCATACCATTCCCTCATGTTTTTCTCCTGCCTCCTATTCTCCCCTCTCCCTCCACTTCCACCCTCACTTTTTCTGACCCCTCCTAATTTTCTCAGGAGTGCTTGTGTGTTTCCCCTTTCCAAGGGGGATCATTGTATGTGTCTCTTAGGGTCCTTGTTACCTAGCTTCACTGGGATCATGAACTCTAGGCTGGTTATCCTTTGCTTTATATCTAATATCCACTTATGAGTAGAGACCAGTCCAAGAGAGGGAAGGATGATAATATGAGTAAAGGGGTGAAGACCATGATGGTGATACCCACAAAAACTGCTGGCCTGAGCTAGTGAGAGCTCACTGAGTCTGGACTGATAGCAGGGAAGCCTGCATAGTACCAATCTAGGCCCACTGAATGTGGGGGGGCAGTTGTGAGGTTGGGTAGTTTGTGGGGCCTCTGGCAGTGGGACCAGGATTTATCTCTAGTGCTTGAACTGGTGTCTAGGAGTATATTGTTTTACCTTGCTCAGCCTAGATATGGGGAAGGGCCTTGGTCTTACCTAGAAGTAAAGTGTCAGACTTTGTTGACTCCCCATGGCAAGACTTACCCTTTCTGAGGAGTGGATGAGGATTGGGGTGGAGGGAAGGGTGGAGTGGGAGAAGGGGATGGAGCGGGAGTAGAGATAGCTATATAAAATGAGAAAAGACTGTATTGAAAATTCTTAATTAAAAATAAGAAAAAAAAAGACACATGGCCAAGGTAAATTATAAAAGAGTTTACTTGGGTTAACAGTTCCAGAGGTGTAAGAGCCTGCGATGACTGGGAATTATGGCTGCAGGAGGCAGCCAGGGTGATTGGAGCAGGGAGTTGAGAGATCACATCTGGACCACAAGCAGGAAGCAGAGAGAATATGCTCAAAATGGCAGGATTTTGAAACACTCAAGGTCTGCTTGCAGTGACACACATTCTTTAAGAAGGCTACTCCTCCTGAGCCTTGCCACCAACTGGGGACCAAGTATTCGAAAGTCTGAGTCTATGAAGCACATTTTCATTTCAACCACCCTGCCCTATAAGGCAGTCTGGATTAGCCATGATTATGAAAAATACAGACTACAAATGTTTATGAGTTTTGAAATTTTAATGCAGTAACTGCTTTGCAGAAATTCTGATAAGTGCATTGTAAAATAGGCTCTCATTCACAGAATGAATGACTACCCTTACTTATGTAAAGAGATGTAAATACTAATTTTACCCATGTTACCTGCCTCGTGCTCTTATCTCCAAGACTCTTCAGAAGTGAAAGAGAAGAGCTGTTCTCTCTTCTTTTTTCTCATCCCACCCCCCCAAATACTAAATCTGTCCTGAGAAGGTTAGTTAATTTCTCAGTGTTTGCCATCTACTTAAGAATAATATTATGGTACTTCTTGCATATCTGAGACTATTAAATGCCATTTCTACCAGTGTCTTCTAGTGAGCTGAGAATATAATACACTCTTCAAAATCCAATTCCTTTCCAAGTCTAACTTTTTACTTTTCTTGTTCATGTAAGTTTTGGAGATTCCCGTTGACATTTAGTTAAGATCTTTGAATTTTTTTTTTATCTAAAGCTTTTTATACAATTCCTTTAATGTCTTAATCTTTAGGTAACTTAAAGCCTTCAGAAAAACATAACTCCACGAGGCTAAGACCTCTTAACTACACTAGACTTGAGGATTCTATGGAAAATATTTTTTCTTTGTAAGAGCTACCAAAATTAGTTACATGAACCACAATTTTTTCTCTTGTAGGAACTTTGAATTCATTATATCCTCCAGTGTGTGAAGGAGAGTATTTTGGGAGACAATTCTCATTATTTCATGCCATCACTAACCAACCCCTGATTTTTCTGGGAATAATTTTTCCATTTGCAGATTATTCGTGTCCTTTATGTCTCCTCCCAATTTTGTCTGCCTCTTGGCTATTTTTACAGCTCATTAGTGTTTCCATCTGAGGATTGGAAAATAGAAATAAAATAAAATGAAGCTCAAACTCAGGCACTACCTATGCAGCATAAAACGGACCTTCAGGGATGAACGCAATCCATCTGATTGGCTGTGGGCATCTTAGTGATTGAATTCTTCCCACTATTTGATTTCAGACAGTTATCCACATAGAGACAGTCAGCTACTTAAACTCAATTTTCTTCTTGAAATGGTTGATTGGTACTCATTACCACAACGATATCCATCAGCCACCCCAGCCGTCAGGCATGTTGAGTGATTGTCTTGATCTTTGACTGGTGGCAATATGTCTGCACAGAGCTTTCAGCCTCGTTCTGTAGGGATGTGCTGATTCTCGTCGTCTCATTCCTCATCTGCTTATTAGAGTTTCCTGTCTCTCAGCAACCTCAAGTTACACAGAGAGCCCAGTCACCAATATATATGTGTAGTAACTTCAAGGATACAAGGGACATAATTATACTCACATTTGGCCAGAACCAAATGTATGTTTAGTTTATATCTTTTTGTATCTTCAGACAATCTGTTCTGACCCAGGTTTGATCACCAGGAATTTCTACTTCTTCTATGAGTTTTCATTTTATTCAATCAAAATATTCCCTGCTAAGAGATTGGCTGTTTTTTGAGAACCTCAGAATTTAGTTTATCACAGCCAGTCATATCATTTATAGTTGTTAGTGTTTTATTTTCCTAAAACCTTATATTTATAGATTTGATTCTGGAATATAAGTGCCCATAGAAACCAATAATTACTTCTTTAAATTATTTGTGTATGCACACCACTATGTGCATGCTCCCGTGTATATGAGTGCCTCTTCAGCTAGGCTGGCTGGCCAGTGAGTCCCAATGAGTCACCTGTTTTCATATCTGCAGTGCTGAGATTACAAACACAACTGAGTGCTGTGCCTGGATTTTTCTGCTTTAAGTTCTTGTTAGCATAGGAAGTAAGAATGGAGTGCTTAGCTGGATGTTCCTACATAAGTTACTGCCTGGATTCAAACACTAAAATCCTGGCTAGAATCTTTTCCACTCTTTAATAAAATATCCAAAGCACCAACATGCTGAATATTTCCCTTAATGCCTATGAGTGAATCAATAGAAAGGCCCAGTTTCACGGTTAGATTTTCAAGGAATAGCACACTTACCTATTGACTTAATATTGCTCCTTCCAGTTTGCAAATGTTCAGATTCCAAAAGAAAGGTGCACTGGAGATTTGTAATAAACATTGGTGTTTTTGGGCTGCAGAGAAGTTTGAGTGGTTAAAGGCACTGGCTGCTGTTACAGAGGAGCTGGGTTTGTCTTCCAGCAACCACATGGTGCTCACCATTTATAAATTCGGTTCTGGGGATTTCAGTGCTTTCTTCTGAACTCCGCGGGTACCAAGCCGCCATGTGGTGCCCGCTCCCCCTACACACACGATAGCAAAACAAAACAATCACATATAAAATTAATCAATAAAAAATTAAAAAGAACACACATGCATGCACATGTGTGAGCACACAGACAGACAGACACACACACACACACAGACTCCGTCTCCCACTAAAGTGAAACTGGTACAATTACACTTTAATTTGTTGATAGTCCTGGAAAGGAGACATTTAACTTGATGTAACTGTGAATGATGTTTTTCTTAATGAGGTGCAGGATGGATTTTTTTCGAACGTTTTGACTGAAATTCTTTGTGACAGAACACACATTCTGACAAAGCAAATAGATAGATAGATAAATAAATAAATAAATAAATAAATAAATAAATAAATGGGACTAGAAAGAAAAAAAAAAAGAGGGACAGAAAAGGAATGGGGGATTTGTGTGAAAACCATGGAACAATAGAGTTGAAGTTTTTTGATTTGATTCTGTATGAGTATCCCCTGCCCTGAATAATAGGCGACCAAAAAAAACTGATCTTTTAAAACCCTTCTTTAACACTCTTATTATTTATGAAGGAATTGGGCTGCAGAGGGAGTGTATGGTAAGTCGGCACAGTGTCACATCCATTTCACACCCATTACTGGGTTCCAAGAAGAGAAAGTGTCTGTGTGCACGAGGGGGAGTGATCTAGACTTTACGCTGCTGTACTGGCAGACGATAACCCATCATGAAAACTACAGATAGTAGTGAAAGGAATTAGTTCTTGCTTCCAGCGGTATGAAGTGGTGATGAGAGCCGGAGTGCCAGGCAGGATGCTGGCAGGGTTATGGGTTAGAGGAGAGCAAGGAAATCAAGCGTTTTCTGTCCCCAGTTTGTCTTGTTCATGTTATAGAGCAAGTGAAAGACAGGAACAAGAATCACACATCTCCTCATGTTGAACATTCAATTAGGATCTTAGGATGCTTTAAAAAAAAAAAAGAACACCAAAAGACAGAGTAATTAGCTCTTTTATCAGACAGCAAGCAGACTGCAGTGATTATTGGGAAGAGGTGGAGGGAGCGCGTTCTACCGTCAACATGACCTTTATCATTACTAGACTGTTTATTTGCCTGCTTTAGAGAAGTCCCCCTCCCCCTGCCTCGGAAGCTTGCTCGTTACGTGGGTAAATATCTTTGTCGTCTTTATTAGTTGATTTTTAAAGCCACATTCTGAGTTCTATGCCTTGCTTTTTACAAAGGTCAGGACTGCTTTACACAGGGGTACATCGTAAATATTTCTGGTTTCAAAAGGTCAGATGAAAAGGGGAAAACCGTCTTTGTGCTGCACGCATCTCGTGTATATTATGTTATTTTTGTAAACTGGTTTTGTCCAACATATCATATAATTGCCCTTCTTAGCGCTGATATTACCCCCTCTTGAATATGAACTTTACAGAAACTGGGTTAAATGGAAAGAAAGTACTTTATCTGTCCCGTCAGTCAGTATACATCTGCCTAGAGGAATCACTGAAATTACAAGATATTTAAAGTTAGGGGAGATATTAAAGATGATCACAAATGTCTACACAAGAAAATAACCTAGGCATGTTGTAAGGTTTGTTCTAGCAAGATAATTGGTTAGGTTAGAGCAGATCTAAGAGACAAACATCCTGATTCCTAGTTGGATGCTCATTGATGGTGTGATGCTGTGTGTGTGTGTGTGTGTGTGTGTGTGTGTGTGTCTATGTGTGTGTTCAAGCAGAACTGTGGAGGCCAGAAACTGATATTGGATATCTTTCATCAGTCATTTTCCAGCTTTATAAATTCTTTAAAATCTTTATTATTCTTAAAAACTTTTACTGAGTTTTTCTTTGGCAAATTCATTCATGTATGAATTGATGAAATGCATTCTGATTATTATAATCACCATCATACTTACCCTCCCCACTCCCCCGACACACACATACAAGGTCCATTCCCATAGACAAGATCTCTCGTCAAATATGAAGCTCATTGATTTGGCTAGGATGGCTAGCCAACAGGGTTCAGGGGTCCACCTATCTCTACCCTGCCTCCCTCCCCCAGGAGCTGGAGTTATAGGTGTTAATGTCATGGTGGAATTTTTAGGTGGGTTCTGGGGATCAAAACTCATGTGAGTGACAGTCTCTTCACCTGCTAAGCCATCTACCCAGCCCCCAGTCCTTTATTTTTCAAACCATGTAAATATAGAATAATATCAACTAACATGTGTTTGACTTGTGATATTCATAATAAACACATTAAACAAACTGAATACAATATTTCCTGTGCTCTAGACTTAGCCCAGGGTCTTTCTCAGTTACTTCTTATATGACTAACTTTTTTATATTAGGTATTTTTTCTTTATTCCTGTTACAATATACTTGGCAAAACCACTTAAAGGGATCAAGGTTTATTCTGGTTCACAGTTTGAAGAAACACAGTCTACCATGGCAGGGAAAGGATGAGGGCAGGAACAGAAGGCAGCTGATCCCATTGAACCTGCAGTTAGCAAGTTAACAGAGAGGAATCTGGGTGCACAGTTCTCTTTCTCCTTTTTATTTCTATCTTCCCTCTTTAGTTAGCCCAATATAGAAGTCCCGCAAAGACATCCCCAGGGAGTAATTGTGGTGGTTTGAATGGGAATGAAAAAGGTCAGAGGCAAAAGATAGATGGGATAATTTAAGAAAAAAAAACTGTCTAGAAATAATCCAACATTCATAAGTGAGAATTGATGGAGGAAGGTCATTGGTTAAAAAATAAAGAAACTGCCTTGGCCCATTTTATTGGTTAGAACATAGGTGGGTGGAGTAAACAGAACAGAATGCTGGAAGGAAGAGGAAATGAGCTCAGAGACGCCATGCTCCCCTCTCCCGGGCAGATGCGATAGCTCTGCTCTCTGAGGCAGACGCATGAAACTCAGACCCAGGATGGACGTAGGCTAGAATCTTTCCCGGTAAGACTGATGTTACACAGATTATTAGAGATGGGTTGATCGGGATATGAGAATTAGCTTGTAAGGGCTAGAGTTAATGGGCCAAGCAGTGTTTAAAAGAATACAGTGTCTGTGTAATTATTTCGAGGCATAAGCTAGCAGGCAGCTGGGGTGCTGGGGACGCAGCCCCGCCACTCATATTACTACAGAGAATAAGACTCCATGTGTGATTTATTTGGGAGCTGGGGGTGGGCCCCAAAAGGGCCAAAGAGTTGAAAAGTGAAAACAACCAATTGCAGGCTTCTTTGAATATGGTTGCACATAAGGCTGCTTTAATCTCTCTTAATCTCTCTACTTGACTATGAAGCATTTTTGGGCGCTTTCTCAGATTTGCTTTTCAGTTTAGTGGTTGCATCTCCTGACTCATCTGCATTTGTGACTCAATCACATCCTGAATATTGCACTTTTGATTTGAAGTTCTGCTGGTACCTCATTGTATTTCTACGATTATCTCTTGTGCCTTAAAAATGCTTATATCTGTCCAGACTAAGAAAGACAGTCTTGTGGCTTTTACCTTGGAGGCAGAATCTATATGAAAAGGTATGTCACTAAGTTAGAGGGGGTCTACTTAGGTGGAGAAAGGGAACCTGTGGGACAGCAAAGGAAGGGGCAGGAGAGGGTAATGATATGGTGAATATAAGCAAAGTATGCCGACTAGAAAGAGAAAGGGAAGGTGTGACAGTGCTGTGAAGATTTTTCATACAGGATAGTTCTCATTCACACTCATACAAGCAACCTTAGTTACAGTCAGTGGGGCGAGTGGGTAACTGGGTGAAGACAGGAAAAGATCCAGCAGGAGAGGAAGGGGACAACAGAGAGTGTTGGGAGTGAGTCTGATCAAGATACATTGTATCTGTGCAGGAAATGATTTATAAACATGCCCACAATATATACATGTTTGCATTTTTTTTCAAAAATAAAATATATATGAAATGTCCTAAAATAAATGTATACAATAAATCCAATATATTGAAAATTTTAAATTCAGAATATATTAGAAATTATGAAACCCAAACAAAAACATTCTTTTTCAGATCATATTCCTTATCAAAATGTTTTTAATATTAGTATTTCTTGTTGCTTTATAATTTTCCAATTTCATTTGTTAGTTATTATTTTTTTGAGACAAAGTCTTACTATGCAATGTAGACTTGATTTAAACTCATAGTCCTTTTTCCTGAGGCTTTGGAGGACTGGGAGTTCAGGCATGCATCTACACTGGACAGTTTTATTTTGCATGTGACAACTACATGTATATCTTCTATAAAGAGTTCTCTGATAATTCCTCATGACAAGGAGCTATCCCTCCTAAGAGTCTTAACATTTGAGGCTTCCGACGCTATGTGCACAAGGTTGTCTTTGAGCCCACTTTGTATTAATTTCAAGCTCTCTGGACCACAAGCAAGTACTGACCCGAAGCATTTGTGGATTTTAGGCCCTAGATTCTTCAGCAGTTGTACTTCTGCCCAGTACCACCGCATAGTTTTCCATTGCTCAAAGAGAATACACTGAAGGTATATTCCTGACTGTAAAATGTATTACATTTATAAAATGGGGAGAAACCCAACGCAGGTATAGAATGTTGATGTAGGTATAGAACGTTGTCGTTACTTTGTGTTTAAAGGAAAGATGGTGTTCTTATACAACACAAGGAGACCTTTCGATCCTTCCAATGGAATTCATGATTATAAAACGTGCAACAATGAACTGAGAGTTGAGTTTAAAACTACAAGATGGACTATTTCTCCTTTTAAGGTTTCCTTCTGAGGGGTTATCGGCATTAGAAGAAATATCTTTGACTCTTACCTACTTACTTTTGTCACTATGACATATTTTCCCTCTTTCCTGCCTAATAACAGAAAGGACAGAGCACTGTGCACGACAGAATGGTGCACAGTGTGCAACCGTAGACCAGCGTTTTCCCAATTGTGCACTGAGCTGGCCAGGGGACAGCAAAGGCATCGTCATGCAGCTGTTGTCACTAGATGCCTCAAAATCTAATTCTCAGTATGTATGCTTATAAGACAAATGAACAGCCCTTTGTGAACCCCACACTATGAGATCAATGGTCAGAAACATCCAGGCTCAGCACAGAGCAGATAATGAGAGAATCAAGAAGAATAACAATGGAGTTAATTCATCTCTGCTAAAAGATATCACTGCAGAAATATTGGCAGGAGCAGTGTTAAGAGCTGAGCAGAGGGTGAAGGGAGACTCCTACTTTACTTCTTCTAGGGAAATAAGAGGCAGGGGGGGGGGGGAAATGAACTAGACAAAAGCAATCAGTAGAACATTCTCATCTGACTGCTTAAGTTTCTCCAGAAAAAATCAGTTAAGATTTTTTTCAGCTTGTTCCTGAAAAGATTTGGGGACACTAGTAGATACAAGTTACAGGTATAAGAAAGATGAAAATAAATCCAACTGAACCTTCATCTTCTTTCAGTTTTAGTAAAATATTCTTGCACTTCTTAGTTTTGAGATTAGCTTTTGTTCCTATTATAACCGAACAAAACATTGACCTTCTAATTGTCCATGCTAATGAGTCAAGTGATCATTTTGCTGTTCTGTTTATTTTTAAATATTAGATACCTCACTTATAAATATTGGATCCCTCACTTATAAATATTGGATCCCTCATTTATACATTGTCTTAAAAGGAAAATAAATTAAATAGATAATTTTGTACTGATGGCTAAGCTTATTGAGTTGTTAAGATCTTAAAAATTTAATAGTGGCTTGTTCATGTTTAAAGCAATGGAGCACAGTTTAGATATTAATTTGTATATACTGTTTATGGGGCATCGATTAGCCTTCTGCGTTTAGATTAGTTATATGGATATGAATGGTGAACAAGAGTTCAACAGATGAGAAGGACTCTAGATTTGCTTCCTTATGATAGTCACAAGCAGTTGTGTCAATGGAGGCTCTGGACAAGTGCAAGAAGACTGCCCTGTAAACTAGTTCCCGTTTGGCCAGGTGGTGGTGGTGCAGGCCTTGAATACCAGCACTCGGGAGGCAGAGGCAGGCAAAAGGGTTTTTTTTTTTTTCCCTTTGACTATACACAAATGCCAGATCCAAGCCAACTGACAAAGGCTTTTGTCATTCTTGCCTGTTCATTCTCAGAAAGGAAGATTTCCTTCCTAATGGTGATTAATTTAGCTACTCAGTGGCCCAAAGCATTTAAGACAAAGAGAATATAGAAACATCCCTTGTTCCACAGACATGGATATTCATTCTTATTTTGACCAAAGGCTAGAAGTAATCCATTCTGTAGAGGTAATAACAAATTCAAATATTTAAGCCCATGCATATCTTGGTGGAAAATAGATATTTTTCATGTAAACACATGATATTCATGTATCATGATAACACAAGTATCAACGTATTTGTCAAGTAATAGCTGTCAGGTGTCCATGCTGAGTGATGCTAAACTAGAAATACAGCTGAACTGGCTTAACTTTCTATTTCACTTTGGCTTTAGTGAAAATAAACGCACTCTTAATTTGGCTCCATCTACAAATAACACCTAGTGCATAAAATTTCTGAGCGCCACTTTATTTTTTTTTATTATTTTTTTATTGAGAAAAGGAAAAAAAAAGTTTCCGCCTCCTCCCAGCCTCCCATTTCCCTCCCCCTCCTCCCACCCCTCTCCCCCTCCCCCCTCTCTTCTCCTCCTCCCTCTCCAGTCCAAAGAGCAGTCATGGTTCCCTGCCCTGTGGAAAGTCCAAGGTCCTCCCCCCTCCGTCCATGTCTAGGAAGGTGAACATCCAAACTGGCTAGGCTCCCACCAAGCCGGAACATGAAGTAGGATCAAAACCCCGTACCATTGTCCTTGGCTTCTCATCAGCCCTCATTGTTCGCCATGATCAGAGAGTCCGGTTTTATCCCATGCTTTTTCAGTCACAGTCCAGCTGGCCTTGGTGAGCTCCCAATAGATCAGCCCCACTGTCTCAGTGGGTGGGTGCACCCCCCGTGGTCCTGACATCCTTGCTCGTGTTCTCCCTCCATCTGCTCCTCATTGGGACCTTGGGAGCTCAGTCCAGTGCTCCAGTGTGGGTCTCTGTCTCTATCTCCATCCATCACCAGATGAAGGTTCTATGGTGATATGAAAGATATTCGTCAGTATTGCTATAGGATAGGGTCATTTCAGGTTCCCTATCCTCAGCTTCCCAAGGGACTAACTGGGGACATCGCCTTGGGCTCCTGGGAGCCACTCTAGGTTCAAGTCTCTTGCCAACCCTAAGATGGCTCCCTTAATTAAGATATGTGCTTCCCTGCTCCCCTATCCAACCTTCCTTTATCCCAATCTTCCTGTTTCCCCAAGTTCCCCCAATCCTCCCCTTCTCACTTTTCTCTTCCCGTCCCCCCTTATCCCCAACCCACCTCACCCCCAAGATCTCAATTTTCTCCCTGGCAATTTTGTCTACTTCCCATAGCCAAGAGGATAACTATATGATTTTCCTTGGGTTCACCTTCTTATTTAGCTTCTTTAGGTTCACCAGGTATACACTCCGTGACCTTTATTTATGGCTAGAAACGAATTATGAGTGAGTACATCCCATGTTCATCTTTTTGGGTCTGGGTTACCTCGCTGAGCGCCACTTTATATAGGCATGGCTATATTTTTAAAACTCATGAAAATGTGAGTGGAAGGCTCCATTTTATTGAGTTTATTTGAAATAAAAGAAACTGAGGTTTACTATCGCTAGAATTGAGGCATGAAATTAGGCTTTTTAAAGCCAAGAAGAAATCATGTCAGACAGAAAGCAGAGCACGCAAATACAAGTGAATGATTAAAGCACCCATTTTCCCATATATGTTCTGTGCACACTCTTTTAATGCTAATTATATATCTATATCTTCGATGTACCTCTTTGAATCTGAATCCAGATATTATGAGCATCTTTGCCATAAATAGATACTTATGTTCCTGTACCTAAGAATACCAAGGCTTTTTCCTCTTTCCTTTTTCAACAAAAGAAACATTTATTAAATTTGCTTAGATTTCTGTAATTTTCATGTGGTTCTATTAAGATGAAATTACATAGTATTTCTTATAGTTGCCATAGTTCCAAGAGCAGAAAGCTTTTGAGCTGATTAAGTAGAAAGAACACTAGTGGGGTAAAGACTTCTGCAACCATAAGGTTGAGGTCACTGAAGAGCCACCTTCATCTAGAGCCCCTAGTGACATCATCAGGGTTGATGTCTGCCATGTGGTTGTGCTAAGCTAGCTACCAACAGGGCCAGTTTTCATACTTGCAGGGCAAGCAGCAAAACCAGATAAACGAAGAGACAAATCCTCAGATCCCCCAAATTTGTTTTCTTTTAGGTAACCACATCCTAGTGTTCTTTCAACTGAATCTGATGTTGTCATATGGGTAGTTAGATCTCTACTTCTGGAGGCAAGATTGAGGAGATATGCTGTTCTAATAGTACATTTAAAGGTGAGGGCAATTAGGTTATGTGTGGTAACATGAACGATTGCAGAGGTCATTAGGTACAATGATCTGCACAAAGAAAGACATGTGGCTTTTACATGTGTATTCTACATCACTTGAGTGCACAGGAAGACCAGAGGTTCATTGAGGCTGCAGAGTTGGGAAAGATCATGGAAGATGTTGGTCAAATGCTACAATGCTTCGGTTCAACATGAGGAATATATGATAAGTACTGGGGTAATAGGTATGTCAACTAGCTTGAATCAATAATTCCACATTGTATACATGTGACCTTATTTTGTACACGAAAGATAAATACTTGTCAATATTTAATAAAATGGATAAATTCAACCTTAAATTAAAAATAAAATTGCATAACAGTTTTTATTTTTCATAATAACAAAAAAATAGATGCTCCATGATGAAATACAACAGTGATTTTGGTAGCTCTCACATTATATGAGGGATATTGATTCTTTTTAGGGGAAAAACTGGTTTAAAGCAAAATCACTTAATTAATCTACACATTATGATAGAAGAGTTAAAATTGCTGTTTTTAGACTGCAGCTATTTTTGGTTGTCAACTTCACATCTGTAATTAACTAAAATGCCAAAATGGAGGCCCACCTATGAGGGATTTTTGATTAATTTGAAGTAGGAAGATTTACTTCTAATCTGGATTTTTGAGGCAGGAACACATGCCTTTAATTAAAATATTTTGGGGCTGGGAAATGACATACCTTTAATCCAGATCTTGAGTTGGAAGGCTACATCTTTAATCTAGGTCATTTGAGCGGGGAAAACTCACCTCTTATCTGGACTGTGCCTTCTGCTGGAAGCTATGTAAGGACATGGAAGAAGGAGACTTCTGCTCTTTGCTTGCTTACCCTCACCTTGTTAGCAAGTTCAGTCATTCACTGGCATTAGAGCTTACTTCCTGGATTCTAGTATAGACCAGCTGAGACATCCGGTCTCATGAACTGAGCAACTACTGGATTCTTGGACTTTCTTTTTATAGTAGCCATTGTTGGATTAGAGATATATTATTTATAATGAAAGGTTCTATATTATGTTATCATACAATATATATGTATATATAAAGCTATATATTGAGTTAGCTATACAAATGTTATAATTGATTGACTAAAAATAGCATAATTCCAATTGTTGACTCAAAAAAAGAAAACCCCAAATTCTGGGAGGTAAACTATGAGAAAATAAGAAAGGCTATATTGAATTAAAATCTGGTCTAATCCATGATTCAGAATTTTCAGTTAATTCTGAGAGCTTTGTTTTCGGCAAGGATCCAATGGTTGTTACTGGAAGCACTATTTTTTTTCTAAAGAATCTTATAATATTATAACTCCCATGTCACCGGTCACATGTTTCTGAGTTATGAGCTCAGTTGTCTTTATCGGTTAGTGTTTTCCTGGTCTCTTGGTATCTGTGCAATACAATTATACAATTACTCAACACCATTATTGCACTTTTAACACAAAGTCGTTAGGAAAGAAGTTTTGTTAGACATTAGTAGGGAATCATTGAGATAAACATGAATTCTGTGGGCAAAAAAACTTAGGGACTCTCAGATTTTTTATTGTTCTTCATGGCCACACTTTAGATGTTCTTTGCTTCATTTTTATGTGGAACGATATTTTTCTCAAATGTGTTATCAGTCTTAGAATGTCTGTGCCCTACCACCCTAGATGAAGCTGTTCTTTCCTACATGAGTCAAACTTCCCGAGTGTTTACATTTGTTACTCATGCTTCTGTCTCATTTAGCTGATTTCTTTGTTTTGTTTTGCCATTTAGTAGATTTTACTGATGGAAGAAATTTAAAATGATGCCTGAAAAACTCAGGAAAGCAAATGATTAATGTGGGGGAAAAGGATGCTACCAGAGGCTAAGAAGGATCAGAGTCCCTTAACTTGGAATCTATCACAGCTGTGAAAATAAGAGCCCATTGTGTGATGGTTCCTTCTGAGGTCTAAGAGTATAGAATTTCCTTGACAAAAAAACATGTTATGTTCATATTTTCATTGAGTATAAAATTATCACTCATTCAAAATGAATGAAAAAGCTTTTCTTTATGTCCAAGGGCTATAGTTCCTGCAGAGACTTTTATTTATTAATAATGATTACAGTTCTATTAATATGTCTCGATAGTGTTAGTCTTGATACAATTACTATTAAGTATTTATGGAGCTTATTCAATGTTCACAATTTTTCAGGAATTCTAAGGTTTTTTTTTTTTTTTGTGAGGTTTTCTGGTCTAAACAGGGATTTGAACTTATGCCTACTAGACTTTTTCTTGGAATATTTTAAAGGCACTTTACCTTGGGCTTTAAGTTTTCTGTTCCTCAGTGTTTTCTAGGTTGACTCTCTATCCACTCAGTTCTTCAACATTGCTTCTGGGAATTGTACATCCCATGCCCTTTTGTTTTGTATGCTGATTGACTGAACAATGTACTTTGGGAAAATGTTAGTTTCAGGCGTAGGTTTGGTAACACAGAAGGTGAGTCTAGACAATCATTAGAAAGCAAGAATGTCAAAAAATATTAATGTTCTTATGTTAATAATACTCAGGAACAAACATAAAGAGGCTGTGACAGACTAAAAATTGCCTAATTAGAACAATAAAGAAACTATGATTGAATAAATACCAAATATATTTAAATATGCACAGAGAATTTGTGCATTGGAGAATGCTAGGAAATTAAATATTTTGAAAACTCCTAAATGGTAAAATCAATCTAATTCTTCTCTGCAATATTCCTTGGGCAATGAGTTGTAGTTAGCTATCAGTTAGGTATTAAGTAGACTGTGCATTAAAATTCTAGATAAGAAATATGGAAGAAATTATGATTATCACTATTACACCATTCCTAATACAATTGTGACTCTAGATGATAATCATTCTGCCCCTGTGGTGTTTTGAAAGAAAATGACCACCCAAAGGGAGTGGCGTTATTAAAAGGTATGGCCTTATTAGATGAAATCTCTTACGGTGGGAGTGGGCTTTGAGGTCTCCTTTCCTCAAGCTATGCTCAGTGTGGTAGAGAGTTTACTTCCTATTGCCTATGGATCAAGATGTAGAACTCTCAGTTCGTGCTCCAGCACCATGTCTCCCAGCATGCTGACAAGTCCCACCATGATGATAATGGACTAAACCCCTGAAACTGTGAGCACTCGAATTAAATATTTTTTTTAAGAGTTGCCATGGTTGAAAGGTTCTCTGATGCACAGACTGTGACTGCACAGAATGAACTAAGAGGTGAGTCACCCAGCTGGACATTCCAGTCTCTAGGCCCTAGGGGCCAAGGTGAGGCCCTGAGCCCCTCCCCCACCTGTTTCAGCTTCCAGAGTCAGCCAGTAGGTTAGCCTTTTGCAGGAAGGCTGCTCCAACACCCCTCCCTGTAAGCTACAAGTTCCACTCTATCTCCAAACCCACCCATACCCCACGACCTGAAAGAATCTCAGACACACAGACTGCAGCTGCCCAGAGCAGACCAAGAGGCGAGTGTCCAGCTCCCCAGCTGGAAGGTGCACGCTCTAGGCCCTCGGTACCGAAACAAAACCTCCGGACCCATCCCCCACCTGCCTCAGCTTCACTAGCCAGCTGCAGGTGGGCTGCTCCAACACCTCCCCATTGATCAGACCCTGAAACCTACAAGTCCCACTCCACCCCCACCCCTGCCCGTCTGCAGAGACTTCAGCAGCTTCCTGAGAGGCAGAATAGTGACTGCACAGGGTGGACCAAAAGCAACTCCTTAAGACACACATAACAACCGCAATAGTTGGTCTAAGAGAGGAGCCCAGCGACACAGACACCAACTGCAAGGATTGGATCAAGAGGCAAACGAACTACCTGCATCAATTGCAGGAAGTAATAGGTAGAAGCGAATGCTAGAATTCATTTCACAACCAGAACTCAGCGGCCATACAACAAAAAGATCTCAACATCCTATCCTAGAAGAAAAAGAAGAAAATGGCCTTAAGTGAAACTTTTTGAAGATTATAGCGATTCTTAAAGAGGAAAAAAAATCCTTTACAGAAATGGAGGAAAAAACAAACAAAAAATTGGAAGAAATCAATGACTCTCATAAAGAAACCGAAGAAAACCTAGAAAAAATAACTAAACAGGTGAAGCAAACAGTTCATACAGTACAAGACTTGAAAACTGAAAAAGAGGCAATAAAGAAAACATAAGCTGAGAGAATTCTGGAAATGGAAAATCTGGGTAGACAAACAGGAACTACAGATGCAAGCATCACCAACAGAATACAAGAGATGGAAGAGAGAATCTCAAGCATTGAAGATATGATAGAGGAAATAGATTCATCATCAAAGAAAATGTTAAATCCAACAAATTCTTAACAGAAAACATCCAGGAAATCTGGGACACCATGAAAAGACCAAACCTAAGAATAATAGGGATAAAAGAACTCTAGTGCTAAGGCACAGAAAATATATTCAACAAAATAATAGAAGAAAACTTTCCCAACTAAGAAAAATCTGCCTATGATGGAACAAAAAACTTGAAGAACACCAAATAGAACGGACCAAAAAAATTCCTTGCCATATAATATTCAAAACACTAAACATACAGAACAAAGAAACAATAATAAGAGCTGCAAAGAAAAAAGGCCAAGTAACATATAAAGGAAGACCTATCAGAATGGCATCCAACTTCTCATTAGAAACTCTGAAAGTGAGAAGGTCCTGTACAGATATGCTGCAGATACTAAGAAGCCATAAATGCAAGCTTAGACTATTATATTCAGCAAAGCTTTCAATCACCATAGATAGAAAAAACAAGATATTCCATGACAAAATCAGTTTTAAAAAATACCTATCCACAAACCCAGCCCTACAGAAAGTACTAGAAGGAAAACTCCAGCCCAAGGAAGCTAACTGCTCTCACAAAAACACAGGCAACAGATACCCTCACAACCAGCAAACCACAAAGAAGGGAAATAAACAAATATTACCACTGAAAAATTATAGGAATTAACAATCACTGGTCATTAATACCTCTTAATATCAATGAACTCAATTCACCTATAAAAGATACAAGCTAACAGAATAGATATGGAAGGAAGATACAGCCTTCTGTTGTATACAAGAGACACAACTCAACCTCAAAGAGAGACATTACCTAAGAGTAAAGCAATGGGAAAAGAATTTCCAATCAAATGGACCCAAAAAACAAGTGGGTGTAGCTACTCTAATATCTAGTAAAATATACTGCAAATTAAAATCAACCAGAAGAGATAGAGAAGGACATTTTATACTGATTATAGGAAAAGCCCATCAAGATGAAGTCTCAGTCCTGAACATCTATTCCCTCAAACACAACAGCACCCATATATGTAAAAAAAAAAAAAAACCCACAATACTAAAGCTTAAATTGCACATCAAACCCCATAAACTAATAGTAGGAGACTTCAACACCTCACTCTCTGCAGAAGACAGGTCAACTAGACAGAAAATTACCCAGGAGGAGTAGAAAACAGGTGTCATGACTGAAATGGACATAGCAGACATCTATAGAACAATTCACCCAAACACAAAAGAATATATCTTCTTCTCTGTACTTCATGGAACATTCCCTAAAATTTACCACATACTTGGTGACAAAGCAAATCTCAACAGATACAAAAAAATTGGAATAAACTCTTATATCTTATAGGATCACCATGGCTTAAAGTTAGAATTCAACAACAGTAATTTTGCTGAAAGCCTGCAAACTCATGGAAATTGAACAGTGCTCAATTGAATCACCTCTGAGTTCAAGGAATAAAGAAAGAAAGCAATCAAATATTCCTAGAATTCAACAAAAATGAACATACAGCATACACAAACCTATGGACACTATGAAAGCAGGGCAAAAAGGAAACCTCATAACACTAAGTGCCTACATAAAAAAAGTAGAGAAATCTCACACTAGCTACTTCACAGCTCAACTGAAAGCTAGGAGGAGGAGGAGGAAGAGGAGGAGGAGGAGGAGGAGAAGGAGAAGCTGAGGGAGCAGCAGCAGCAGCAGCAGCAGCAGCAGCAGCAGCAGCAGAAGAAGAAGAAGAAGAAGAAGAAGAAGAAGAAGAAGAAGAAGAAGAAGAAGAAGAAGAAGCCAACTCACCCAGGAGGAGTAGACAACAGGAAATAATCAAATTAAGGGTTGAAATGAATAAAATAGAAACAAAGAAAACAATATAAAAAACAATGAAACAAATTAACAAAATCAGAAATGAAAAGGGGTACATAACAACAGACACTGAGGAAATCCAGAGAATCAATCATTAAGTCATACTTTGAAAACCTATTCTCCACAAAATTGAAAAATCTAAAAGACTGGGACAATTTTCTGGATAGGTACCACATACCAAAACTAAATCAAGACCAGATGAACAATTTAAACAGACCTATAACCCCTATGGAAATAGCAGCAGTCATCAAAAGTCTTCCAGCCAAAAAAACCTCAGGGCCCTATGGTTTCAGCGCTGAATTCTACCAAGACATCAAAGTAGAGCTAATACCTATACTTCTCAAATTGTTCTACACAATAGAAACCAAAGGAACATTGCCAAACTCCTTTATAGGGCTACAGTTACCCTGGTACCCAAGCAACACAAAGACTCAACTAAGACAGAAAATTACAGACCAATCTCCCTCATGAACATAGATGCAAAAATACTTAATAAAATACTGGCAGACTGATTCTAAGAACTCAACAAAAAATCATCCACAATGATTAAGTTGGCTTCAAGTCAGAGATTCAGGATGATTAAACATATGAAAATCTATCAATGTAATCCACTATATAAATAAACTGAAGAAAAAACTATATGACCATCTTATTAGATGCTGAAAAAGCATTTGAAAAAATCCAATGCCCCTTTATGATAAAGGTTACATATAAAGGTTACATGATAAAGGAACATATCTAAACATAATAAAAGCAACATATAGGAAGCTGACAACATCAAATTAAATGGAAAAAATCTCAAAATGATTTTACTAAATTTGGAACAAGACAAGGCAATCCACTTTATCAATATCTATTCAACATAGTACTTGAAGTTCTAGCTAGATCAATAGGACAACAAAAAGAGAATAAGGGGATACAAATTGGAAAGGAAGAATTCAACTTTCACTATTTGAAGATGATATGATAATATACATATATACACACATACATAATTGACTCCAAAATTTCTACAAGGGAACTCCTACAGCTGACAAATGCCTTCAGTAAAGTGGCAAGATACAAGATCAACTCAGAAATATCAGTAGCCCTCTTATAAAAAAAATGATAAAAGAGCTAAGAAAGAAATCAGAGAAACTTCACCATTCACAATAGCCACAAATAACATAAAATATCTTTCGGCACACTAAGCAAAGAAGTGAAAGACTTGTACAAAAAGAGTTTTAAGTTTTTGAAGAAAGAAGATATCACAAAATGGAAAGATCTCCCATTTTCTTGGACAGGTAGTATTAACATATTAAAAATGACAATCCTACCAAAAGTATTCTACAGATTCAGTGTAATCCCCATCAAAATCCCAACACAATTCTTCACAGACCATGAAAGAACAATCCTCAACTCCATATCAAGAAAACAGAAAACCCAGGATAGCCAAAACAATCCTGTACAAGAAAGGAACTTCCAGAGGCATCACTGTATTGTAGAGATACAGTAATGAAAACAGCCTGGTATTGGCATAAAAGCAGACAGGTAGACCAATGGAATTGAATCAAAGACCCAAATATTAATCCACACAATTATGAACACCCGATATTTGACAAAGAAGCTAAATATACAATGGAAAAAAGAAAGCATCTTCAATAGATGGTGGTGGTATAACTGGATGTCAGCATGTAGAAGAATGGAAATAGATTTGTATCTGTCCCCATGCACAAAACTTAAGTCCAAATGGATCAAACACCTCAATATAATTCCAGCCAAACTAATCCTTATAAAAGAAACTGGAGGTAACCTTCAATGCATGATCACAGGAGATTACTTCCTAAATACAACACTAGTAGTACAGACATTGAGAGCAACAATAAATAAATGGGACCTCCTGAAACTGAGAAGCTTCTATAAAGCAAAGGACACAGTCGATAAGGCAAAAAGGAAGCCTACTTAATGGGAAAAGTTCTTCACCAATCCTACTTGAGACAGAAGACTGATCTCCAAAATATATAAAGAACTCAAGAAACTAGACATCAAAATACCTAATAAATTAAAAATGGTGTACAGATCTAAACAAAAGATGCTCAACAGAAGAATCTCAAGTGTCTAAATGACACTTAAGAAACTGCTTAACATCTTTAGCCATCAGGGAAATACAAATCAAAATGACTCTGAAATACCATCTTACACCAGTCAGAATGACTAAGATCAAAAACTCAATGATAGCTTATGTGGGAGAGGATATGGAGTGAGAGGAACACTCCTCCATTGCTGATGGGAGTATAAACATGTACAGCCACTTTGGAAATCACTCTGGTGGTTTCTCAATTAATTTAGAATCATCCTACCTAAAGACCCAGCAATACCACTCTTGCACATATACCCCACAGATGCCCAATCACACTATAAGGATATTTGCTCATCTATGTTTATAGCAGCATTATTTGTAATAGTCAGAACCTGGAAACAACCTAGATATCCCTCAACCAAAGAATAGGTAAAGAAACTGTGGTACATTTATACAATGGAGCAATGCTCAGCAGTAAGAAAATAATGGCATCTTTAAATTTGCATGCAAACGTATGAAACTGAAAAACAAACAAACAAACAAAAATCCTGAATGAGGTAACCCAGACCCAGAAAGACAAGCATGATATGTACTCACTCATAAGAGGATATTAGACTTAAAACAAAGGATAACGATCCTATAGTCTACGACCCCAGTGAATCTAGGTAACAACAAGGAGAACTCTGATAGAAGCATACATGGATCCCTCTTGAAAGAGAGGGAAATAGACAAGATCTCCCAAGACAATTGGGAGTGTGTACATGAGGGGAAGAAGGGAAGGCAAAAGGGTGGAGGAGAGAAGAGGAGGAGGGAGGAACAGAACATGAGGAAATGGTATGTTTGAGATGGGGGAATGACAGAGAGGAAGAGCAAAGAGATATGTTGATTGAGGGAGCCATTCTGGTGGAGGCAAGAAACCTGGCAGTAGGGAAATTCCCTGGAATCTACCAGAATGACCTCAGCTAAGACCCTAAGCAATTGTGAAGAGGGTGCCTGAACTGGCCTTGCCTTCTGGACAGAGTGATGACTATCTTAAATGTTAGCCTAGAATCTTCATCCAGCAACTGATGGAAGCAGATGCAGAGATCCACAGCGGAACGCTGGGCTGAGCTCCCAAAGCCCAGTCAGAAGAGAGGGAGGAGTGATAGTATGAGCAAAGGGGTCAAGACCATGTTGGGAACACCCACTGAAACAGCTTACTCGAGCTAATGAGAGCTCACCAGTTGTGACCTGACAGTGGGGAAATCAGTATAGGCCCGAACTCGGCCCTCTGAATGCGGGTGCCAGTTGTTTGGCTATGGTAATATGGGGCCAGTGAGAACAGGATTTATCCCTAGGACTTGACTGGCTTTTGGGAGCCCATTCTCTTTGGAGGGATACCTTGCTCAGCCTAGAAATAATAAGGAGGGCCTTGATCCTGCCTCAGAGCAATGTGCTAGACTTTCTTCACTTCCCTCTCTGAGTAATGAATGTGTGGTGGGATGGGAGGAAGGTGAAGGGCGTGCAAGGAGGGGAGGGAATGGGATCTGGGATTGGCATATAAAATGAGAAAAGATACTTTTTAAAAATAAATAAATAAGATAACAATAACAAAAAAAGAGTTGCCATGGTCATGGTGTCTCCTCAGAGAAACAGAAGCTCTAAGTAAGACAGCTCCACACATACATACACAAAAAGATAGCCAGGCTTAATACATTGTATTTTTTTGTTTTTGTTTTTGTTTTTTGAAACAGGGTTTCTCTGTGGCTTTGGAGCCTGTCCTGGAACTAGCTCTGTAGACCAGGCTGGTCTCGAACTCACAGAGATCCGCCTGCCAATACATTGTATTTTGACAGAAACACCAAGGTATTACAATGTTCTCACCAAGAACAGAGCAGATGTGGGTAAAAGAGTTTTATTTTAATAAAAATTGTAGCCCTAGCTACAAATTTAAGGAAATTCAAAGGAGAGAATAATATTTTAGATTTTACACCTGGGATGAAAGAAGTAAAATCTTTGGCATAAAACAGTTCACATAGCAGCCATTCTTTTACAAGTATATAATTGCAAGAAAGTAAAAAGGGGAAAACAAAAGCATAAAAAAGTTAGAAACTTAGAAAAACTTAAAATACAAAAATTTTCAGTATGTGATGTCCGGGAACGTAGCTCATTGGCAGAGTAGTTGCCTAATATGTACCAGGCCTGAGTTTGACCCCCAAGATCACAACAAGCAAACAAACAAATACACAAGTGAAATTATAAGGTCTCTTTTATTCTGATCCTGACTCCCCTTCATACATACACACATAGAAATGTAATAAAAAATAAAAAGCAATTTCAAGGCTTGAAGAAAAGATTTTTTTGTTACAGATTTGCAATATTGCACTTGAATTGCTGTCTAATTCAGTAAGACAAGAAAATAAAAGAAAGCATGGGAAGAAATCCTTGTTTTAGGTGATACAAAAATTAAACCAGAAAGAGGCCATGAAATGATTCCTAGAAATAGTATCTGATGATTACTCTGAGGATACAAAGGTAATATACAAAAATTAGTTATTTCCAATCGACCACTAATGAAGTGGTAAGCTTGAAAATTAGATGTGCATTGCTACTTACACTGGTTACACAAAGACCTAAATATTAAAGTATAAATTCAACGAAATACGTACACTATTTGCATAAGAAAGTCTGTAAAGCTCTGAAGCAAGATTTTTAAAAACCTTCTAACTAGAAACAGTGCTTCTGCAGCATTCAGGAAGTTGACATCAAAAAGAAGAAAATCCTTATCACCTAGGAGCTGCTCCTGCAGAGAAAGCACAGAGTTCCTTCGCCACAGCAGGGAAACGGAGCAGGTGTGAATCATCCGAAACTCAAGTTGATTCCCAGAAGGAATACAAAATGAGGTCATGAAAAAACACACTGAGAAAATCAGATTGTGTTAGGCAAACAGTATGAGGTCCTTAGTTCTTCCTAGCCCTCCGTATATGACAGAACATTGAAAATACTATCAACAGATTCAATACATAAAAATCAGTATGCACAATTGAGAAAACAGCCTATCAAAAATATTGCAGAGGACAAATATTAAAAGAAACTCGCTACCCTGCATAAAGGTCAAATATAACTGGGTGCTTTCTATTTTGCTGGCACTCTGACAAATTACTTGTTCAGAAAAAGCCAGTTCCTCGAAAGATGGGTAAAATAGACAAGAAACCATGTAAAGGGAATCATAGTCTTCAAACTTTCCACAAGAAAAGTGTAGAAGCAGGCATCAAAACAAGTTACTAGAGAAAGACAAAGCCCCAGGGACAGCTATTACAAAAAAAATAAAATCTGTAGCTACACTATCAAAAATTAAACAGACGATTTTGAGTTGCAAATGTTGGAAATCAGGTAATTGCTAGAAAGAAATAGATAATGAGATGCGAGCTGGCAGAACTCCATGAAGAAAGGCAAATCAAATGAGAAATCATCATAGAAATAAATACACAATTAAGAGCATTGAGACAATAAGTGCTAGAAGTCATATCAAGGACCATAAAAGACAGAAATTAGTAAAACATCCTGAGTTATGGAAAGCAGTTAGTGTTCTTGGAAAAGGGACTATAAAAAGCAGAGATGGCTGGCCACTGTGTGTGTGGAACTGTAGTCCCTGGAAAAGACACAAAATTAGCAAAACATAGCAAGTATTTAATAGTCCAAGATTAAATTAAGATGAAATAAAAGAACATTAGGTGCCATAAATGATGTGGGTTAAAGGTGATGTTCTCACAACACTGAACACTTACAAACCTGATGAAATTCTTGATGTTTTCAAAGAAAGAGCAAATCCATTACAGCTGTCATTTGTGATGAAGAAAAATTCAAGCTGAGGACCTGAGGCTTGTGAAACCTGTGAGTTTGGCCTAAGGTTGAGGAAGCCAAGCTCTGGCAGGCGTCCTACTTGAAAGGGAGCCCTCCTCCCCTCTGCTAAGCAACTCCAGAGCTGAGTCTGGGTCCCCACTGCAGAGTCTGGGTCCCCACTGCGGAGCCTGTGTTCCCACTGCTGAGGCTGTGGCTTACACTCTGCTTACAGATTGACTCTGATATGCTTATGCTATCTAAAAGTAATTTAAGGTACACAAAATTTAATCTTATAAACACTATCTTTTAATAAAGTAAAATTGCAAAAATATAAAGAATTGGAAATTAATTTTAAAGTATATTTGAACTATATTATAAATAAAGAATCAATCTAATAGAAAGACTTCTTGAAAGGTACATAAAAGTAGCTATGGAAGGAACATTAAAGGGCAAGGACAGAATATTCATGAAAAGAATTAATAGATCCCAAGCATTGAAAACTGGCCATTCTTAGTGCAGTAACACTGCTGGTGGAAGTGTAACTTATAATACATTGAAAAGATAAAATTTTTATCATCAATATTTCTAAAACATAAATATTTGGTTCAGAAATCTCACTTTGGGAAATATATTTTCCAAAGTCTGTCATACATATGTAATATCCTTTGTGCACAAAGTAATTAATTTGGAAGAACAAAATAAAATGCATAAAGCCACCAGATGTCTAACATTTAGTGACATTTTAGCTAGAATTGTCTGTTTAATTATATTCTCAGGATGCCATAAAAAGGCACTGTGTGTGTGTATGCACGCACACGTGCGTTGTAGTGTGTGTGAACCATTGTACACCTGTGGAGGTCAGAGGACAATCTCTGGTATTGCTCTTATCTTCTACTTTGTTTGAGGCAAGCTCTCCTGTGTTGTTTTTCTGCTGTCTATGCCAGGCCAGGTGACCCATAACTTCCAGGCTTTTCCCATCTTCCCCTCTCCTCTCCCTGTAGGAGTGCAGAGACTATACACTCAGGTCATATTTGTGAGTTTTTGTGAAGAGTCTATGGATTGTCACTCAGGTCCTTACAACTTCTTGACAAGTTCTGCTAGAAAGAATACCCCTTCCACTAATTCCAAAACACTTTTAAGTTACCCCATGGAAAAGGAAAGTCCACTAAAGATATTTAAGTAAAATAATTAGGATTGGATTTTGCAAGGCAATAATATATTTGGATTATACAAGTTCAAAATAAAGGATGGTTTAGCTAATACAGTGGTTCTCAACCTTACTAATGTTGTGAACCTTTACCACAGTTCCTCATGTTGTAGTGACTCCAATCATAAAATTATTTTTATTGCTACTTCATAACTGTAAATTTTCTACTGTTATGAATTTTAATGTAAATCTCTGTGTTTTCCGATAGTCTTAGGCAACTGCTGTGACAAGGCCATTTAGCTCCCAAAGGGGTTGCCACCCACATGTTGAGAACCACTGAGGTAATAGGTCTTGATGAAAGTTAAATTTGTGTGTCAATAAATCCAACACACTTCATGTTAAAAGTCTTGGAGAGATCAGAGATAAAAGGATCATTGCCCAAACACAATAAAGGCAATTTACAGAAAGCCTATATACAACATCAAAATGTAGAGAAACTCAAAGTAATTCCACTAACATCAGTAATAAGACAAAGCTGTCCACTCTTTCAATGATTATTCAATAAAGTACTTGAAGTTCTAGCGAGAGCAATAAGACAATTGAAGGAGATCAAAGGTGAACAAATTTGAAAAGAAGAAGTCAAAATATCATTTTTTGCAGATGATACAATAGTATATACAAGTGACTCCCAAAAATTCTACCAAGGAGCTTTTACAGCTGATAAACACCTTCAGTGAAGTGACTAAATACAAAATTAAGTTAAAAAAAAAAAGAAAAGAAAGAAATTCAGTGGCCTGTAGCACAATTAACAAAAAACCTAGAGACAGAAATTGGGGCTCAACCTGAGAATCAGAAAAGCAAAAACAGTCAGCCACTGGCTCTTTTTTCTACCTCAGTCTGAAATGGCGATCATGCCACAGACTGTGTCTGTTAGCTGTCTCCACCTGTTTCCTATTCCTCTCTAGGGCTGGGATTAAAAGCATGCACCACTGGGATTAAAGGAATGTACCTCCTGGTTTCTATGGCAAGCTAGTGTGGCTATTGGGATTAAAGGCATGTGTCACCATTACCTGGTCTGTAGTACTGATGAGGACTGTTTAACTCTCTGATCATCAGGCAAGCTTTATTTATTAAAATACAAATGAAATATCACTACAGTAGCTCTCCTGTACACAAATGGGCTGAGGAAAAAGTCGGGGAAAAACACCCTTCACAATAGCCACAAACAACATAAAATATCTTGTGGTAACAAGCAAGTGAAAGACTTGTATGACAAAATCGTCAAGTTTTTGAAGAGAGAAATTGAAGAAGATATCAGAAAATGGAAGGATCTCCCATGTTAATGGATTGGTAGATTAGCATAATAAAAATAGCCATCTTACCAAAACCAATCTACAGGTTCAATGCAAATCCTATCAAAATTCCAGCATAATTTATTTTACAGATTGTGAAAGAACAATACTCTAATTCATTTGGGAAGTAGACAATCAAGATATCTAAGAGAACCCTGTGCAATAAAAGGCCTTCCAGAGGTATTCCCAACCCTGATTTCAGGTTGTACTACAGAGCTACAGTAATAAAAGTGCATGGGATTGGCATAAAATCAGACAGATTGATCAACGGAATCAAATTGAAGACCCAGTCATAAATCCACACATGTATATTGTTGTGATTTTTGATGAAGAATCTAGAAATACACAACAGGAGAAAGAAAGCATGTTCAACAAATGGTGCTGGGTTAAGTGGGTATCTGCAGATAGAAGAATATAAACCAATCCATATTTATATTTTTTCATATTTTTTGGTTTATTTTTGTTTTTACATCTCAACCGCAGTTTCCCTTCCCTCTTCTCCTCCAAGTCCCCGTATTCTCCCCCACCACTCCTCTGTTTCTTTTCAGGAAAAGGCAGACCTCTTATGGATTCAACCAGGCATGGCATATTAAGTTGCAATGAGACTAGGCACCTTCTCTTCTATTAAGGCTGTACTAGGCACCACTTAGAAGGATAAGGTCACAGAAGCAAGCAACAGAGTCAGAGATAACTCCTGATCCCATTAGAAATCCCACAAGAAGACCAAGCTACACAATTATAGCACACACATAAAGGTTCTAGGTCAGTCCCATGCAGACTCCCTGGTTGTTAGTTCAGTCTCTGTGACCCCAGGTTAGTTGATTCTGTGGACTTTTTTGTGTCTTTGACCTCTATGGTTCCTATAATCCTTTCTCCCCTCTTCCACAGGATTCTCTGAGCTCTGCCTAATGTTTGGCTGTGGCTCTTTGCATCTCTCTCCATCAGTTCCTGAATGACGCTTCTCTGATGACATTTGGGCTAGGTACCAATATACAAGTATAGCAGAACACCATTAGTAATCATTTCATTGACTTTTTTCTAGTCGTGTTTTGTTTTCTCCTAGGTCTCTGAGACAGTCACCCTCTGGGCCTTGGTTCTCAAGGTCCAGGGGTGGACTTCCTCTCATGGTATGGCTCTCAAGTTAGACCAGTCATTGGTTGGTCACTCCCACAATTTCTGTGCCACATTTACCCCAGCACATCTTGTAGGCAGAGCGAATTGTAGATTAAGGTCTCGTGGCTGAATGAGGGTGACAATCCCTCCACTAGAAGTCTTGACTCATAGATTCCTGGGAATTTCCTTGAACTAGGTTTTAGTTTGTTCCAGAGACACCCCCCTCATTCCACTTGTCTCTCCCTCTATCCTCCCTCCATGTCTCCTGTTCCCATCTCCCCTAATTCCTCCCCCAACCTACTGGTGATGCCTACTCTATTCTTCTTCACAGTGAGAATCATGCTTCCTCGCTTGAGCCATTTTTGTTACTTAGCTTCGCTGGGTTTGTGGATTGTAGAAAGGCTATCTATTTATATATGTTTATTATCCACTTATAAGTGAGTACATACCATGTTTGTCTTTCTAGTTCTGGGTTACCTCACTCAGGATGATCTTTTCTAGTTCCATCAATTTGCCTGCAAATTTCCTGATGTCATTGTTTTAGACAATTGAGTAATACTCCATTGTGTAAATGTACCACATTTTCTTTATTCATTCTTCAGTTGAGGGATATATAGGTTGTTTTCAGTTTCTGGCTATTACAAATAAAGCTGCTACGAACACAGTTGAACATGTGTCCTTGTGGTAGGATGGAACATCCTTTGGGTGTACGCTCAAATGGTATAGCTAGCTGGGTCTTGAGGGAGGTTGATTCTCAATTTTCTGAGAAACTGCCATATTGATTTCCGAAGTGGCTAAGCAAATTTTCACACCCATCAGCAGTGCAGAGTCTCCCTTGCTCCACATCCTTGCCAGCAGGAGATGTCATTTGTGTTTTTCATCTTTGCTATTCTAACAGGTGTAAGATGAAATCTCAGAGACATTTTTATTTGCATTTCCCTAATGGCTAAGGTGTGTTGAACATTTTTTAAGTGTTTCTCAGCCATTTGAGATTCCTTTGTTGAGAATTATTTGTTTAGATCTGTGCCATATTTTTAATTGGATTGTTTGATTGGTTGATGCCTAGTTTCTTGACTTCTTTATTTTGGAAATCAGACCTCTGTCAGGTGTGAGGTTGGTGAAGCTCTTTTCCCATTTTTTGGGCTGCCATTTTGTGCTTCTGATGGAGTTCTTTGCCTTCCACTTTCATGAAATTCCGTTTATTAAATTTTGATCTTTTTTTCCTGATGCTTTTTTTTATTTATTAAAGATTTCTGTCTCTTCCCCACTGCCGCCTCCCCTTTCCCTCCCCCTCCCCCAAACAAGTCCCCCTCCCTCGTCAGCCCAAAGAGCAATCAGGGTTCCCTGCCCTGTGGGAAGTCCAAAAACCACCCACCTCCATCCAGTTCTAGTAAGGTGAGCATCCACGAAACTGCCTAGTCTCCCACGAAACCAATAGGTACAGTAGAATCAAAAACCCATTGCCATTGTTCTTGAGGTCTCAGTAGTCCTCATTGTCCACTATGTTCAGCGAGA
>NW_026068219.1:447862-470725 GCF_014885135.2 Alexandromys fortis
ATCAGGGAAATGCAAATCAAGACAACTTTAAGATACCATCTTACACCTGTCAGAATGGCGAAAATCAAAAACACCAATGATAGCCTTTGCTGGAGAGGTTGTGAAGAAAGGGGTACACTCATCCATTGCTGGTGGGAATGCAAACTTGTGCAACCACTCTGGAAAGCAGTGTGGAGGTTTCTCAGGAAATTCGGGATCAACCTACCCATGGACCCAGCAATACCACTCTTGGGAATATACTCAAGAGAGACCTTATCACACAACAAAAGTATATGCTCTACTATGTTTAAATTTTGATCTTAATGCCCGTGCAATTGGTATTCTTTCCAGGAAGTTGTCTCCTGTGCTCTTGTGGTTTGAAAGAAAATAGTAACCAAAGGGAATGGTACTATTAGGAGATGTAGCCTTGTTGGAGCAAGTGTTTCACTGTGGGATTGGGCTTCAAAGTCTCTTTTGCTCAAGCTTTCTTCAGTGTGACAGTCAGTTGACTTCCTGTTGCCTGCCCATAAAGATGTAAGAGCTCTGAGCCCCAGCACCACATCTGCCTGTTGTTGCCATGATGATAACGGACTGAACCTCTGAAAGTGTGAGTCCCTTCAATTAAATATTTTCTTTATAGGAGTTGTCAATTGGGGGGCTGGAGAGATGGCTCAGAGGTATTAAGAGTGCTTCCTGCTCTTCCAAAGGTCCTGAGTTCAATTCCCAGCAACCACATGGTGGCTCACAACTATCTGTAATGAGATCTGGCACCCGCTTCTGGCCTGCAGACACACATGCAGACAGAATATTGAGATTACTGTATACATAATAAATAAATAAATAAATAAATAAATAAATAAAAGAGTTGTCAGTAGTCATGATGTCTCTTCACAGCATAAAAACCCTAAGCCTTTTGACAGGGCATTCAGGATTATTCTATCAGGTTCAGTGTATCTGGGTTTATGTTGAGGTCTTTGATCCACTAGAACTTGAGTTTTTTTCAGGGTAATAGATGTGAATCTTCACCATACCTAATTTCAAGCTGTACTATAGAGCAATAGAACTAAAACCTGCATAGTATTGGCAACAAACAGGCTGATCAATGAAGTTGAATCAGAGACCCAGAAGTAAATCCACACACCTCTGGCAGCTTGATTTTTGATGAAGATGTCAAACTTATACAGTGGAAAAAGAAAGCATCTTCAGCAAATGGTGCTGCTCAAACTGGAGGTCTTCATGGAAAAGAATGCAAATAGATCCATACTTGTCACCCTGCACAAAACTCAAGTCCAAGTCGATTAAAGACCTCAACATAAAACCAGATACACTGAACCTGGTAGAAAAGAAAATGGGGACATCTTTGAACATTTGAACATTGCCATAAGATTCAGTTTATAGAATGAAAAGAGATTTTCAGAAAATCCACATAAGACAGAGGGAGAATATCCAAACATGTAAAATACTCAAGAAATTAGATATAAACAAGCCAAATAATCCAATTAAGAAAATGTGGTGTGGATCTAAACAGAGGATTCTCTACAGAGGGATCTCAAATGACTGAGAAACACTTAAAAGAAATGGTCAACATCCTTAGCCATCAGGGAAACATAGAACAAAATGACTCTGAAATTCCATCTTAGATCTGTCAGAATAGCGAAGATTAGAAACACAAGTGACAGTTTATGCTTGAGAGGATGTAGAGAAAATGGAAAACCCCTCCATTGCTTGTGTGAATGCAGAATTGTACAGCCACTTTGGAAACAAATATGGCAGTTTCTGAGGACGTTGGGAATTGATCTACCTCAAGACGAAGCTATATCACTTTGGGGCATATAGCCAGAGGATACTTGATCTTACTGTAAAAACACTTGCTCAACTATGTTTATGGCAACTTAATTCATAATAGCCAGAAACTGGAAACAGTTTAGATGCCTCTCAACTGAAGATTCAATAAAATTTTTAGCATATTTACACAACAAAGTATTACTCAGTTGTTTAAAAAAAACCACAACATGACATCTTTGAATTTGCTGGCCAATGGATGGAGCTAGAAAAAATCATCCTGAGTGAGGTAACCCAGACCTGGAAAAGAAAATATGGTATGTACTAACTCATAAATAGATATTAGCTAGGACACTCATGCTACATTCCACAGACCCAGAGAGACTAGGAGTGCTCAAAGGGGGAACACATGGAACTCACATGGGAAGAGGAAATAGATTTCACAGGTGAACTGGGGACAGATGAAGATGGAAACATGAGGGAAGAGGTAGGGGTTAGATAGAGGGAAAGCATAATGGGAGAGTTGACTGGAATGAGGCATTTGGAGATCGATGTGGAAACCTAGTGTGGTGGAAACTACCTGGAACTTACGAGGGTGACTCTAGAGAAGACTCCTAGTAATGGAGGATATGGAGCCTGAACCAGCCATCTTCTGTAACCAGGCAAGGGTTCCAGTGGAGGGATAGGGACAACAACCCAGCCACAAAACTTTGGACCTACACTTTGTCCTGTTTGCAAGATGTGCTAGGGTAATGGTGGCACAGGACTTGTGGGTGTAGTTAACCAATGACCAGCTCAACTTGACACTCAAACCACAAGAGGGAGCCCACATCTGACACTGCCTGAATGGCCAGGAACCCAAGGCAGAATAGCCCAGAGACCCAGGATATAACCAAACACAGCTTCAATCAACATTAAAATACAATAGTCAAGGAAATGCTTCCTAATGATATTCTGTTATAGACTGGAACCTAGCCAAATTGTCATCAGATGGGCTTCATCTGGCAATGGAAGGGAGCAGATGCCAAGATATACAGCCAAAAATTAGGTTGAGCTAAGGAAATGGGGGAGGAAGGATTGTTGGAGCCAGAGGGGTCAAGCACACCATAAGAACAACTAACCAGAGATTATAAAGCTTCACTGAGACTGAAGGGACAATGATAGATCTTGGATGGCTCTGAGCTGGGTCTTCTACATATATGTTATGTCTAGGAGGAGTGGAGATAGGGAAAACTGTGGTCAAGATATAATATATGAGAGAAGAATAAATAATAAAGAACTTACACTTAAAATTAAAAAGGAAGGTAGAAAGGAAGGAAGGAAGGAAGGAAGGAAGGAAGGAAGGAAGGAAGGAAGGAAGGATACTGAGCAAGCAATGGGGTGCAATCCAGTAAGCATATCTCCTCCATGACATCTGCCTCCAGGTCTGCCCTGTTTGAGTTTCTGTTCTGACATATAATGACAGCATGTGAGAATGAACAGTGATGTGGAAGTGTAAACCCTTTACTCTTTACATTGCTTTGGTAAAGGTGGTTTATTACAGTAATAGTAACCCTAACTAAAACATCGTGTGTGCTTGTGTGGGGGCGACCTATGTGTGTATGTGCATGGGTCTACATATTTCTTTATATGTGTGTTCCCTCTAGTGTATGTGCATATGTATGTGCATGTGTGTGTGCCTCTGTGGGTCTGTATGTGTATGTAGCATGCCAATGGGTTTCACTGGTGTTACTTATAGAAGCATGGTGAAGATTTGTCTAAAAGGTTTGGATACCTTGCAGTGTCTAGACCACTGATGAAAACGTCTCTTCCTCTCAGCAACTATGATCAGGGTATAAATGCTCAGGGAAAGGTAGACCCTGAGAGTCTCTCTACTCCACATCAAGACTGGGGCCCTCCTTTTCCCAGAAAGCCTAGAACCCCATGGTAGTTTGAATGTAATTGGTCCCCATAATCTCATAGGGGAGGGTACTACTAGGAAGTGTGACTTTGTTGGAGTAGGCATGGCACTGTTGCATGAATTGTGTTATTGTGGATGTGGGTATTGAGGTCTCCAGTGCTCAGGATACCACCTAGTGCCTTAGTCAACTTCCTGTTGCCTGTGAGATGTAGGATTCTTGGCTCTCTCTGCAGTACCATGCCATGGTGTCTCTTCACAGCAATAAAAACCTTAACTAAGATAGAAGTTGGTACCAGGGCCTGGGGTATTGCTGTGATAGGCTTGACCATGTTTTTGTTTGGAGGAATTTGGACTTGGTACTTTGAGTTAGGAAAGCAGTAGAATGCTTTAGGTACTTGCTGAATGGGCCATACTCATAGGAGCATGGAAGATGTGGTACTAAGAGTTATTTGAACCATGGGGGGAATCACTCAAGAGATTTCAATGGAATTTTAAATTTTAATTTCAAAGAATTTTAGGATGTTTCCTAGAAATCATTTTTGTGATATTTTGGTGAAGAAAGTGACTGCCTTTAGCCCTTGTCTGAAGAGTCTATCTGAGGCTAGAGTAAAAGTTTTGGATTAACTCCATTAATAGAGAAAATCTCAAAACAATTTAATATAGATTATATCATGAGGATACTAGTGTTTATGCTTATAAAGATTTAGAATGAAAAAGATCAAGCTGAGCAGGGTAAATTACAAAATGTAAATTTTGAGGAGAAAAAGAGCAACACGAAGTGGAATGGAACTAAGTCCAGTGTTCAAGGAGATAAACCAATTAAGAAATGAAATATGGGGAGTGGTGGCCTCAGGGTAAGATCCCACTCAGCTAAGTTTCTGACTTATGAAAAGGAGTTAGAGAAAGGCTGAGATCTAGGTGTGGTGGGCACATCTTTAACCCCAGCACTGGGAAGGCAGAGGCTGGTGGATCTTTGAGTTTGAGGCCAACTTGGTCCAGAGGTCCAGTTTCAGGGCAGTTAAGCTGTCCAGTGAAGGACAGAAAGCTGGCGCAGATGTAACTGAATGAGGCGGGGGATATTCTAGCCTCAGTAAGCAGTAGTATTTGATAGCTTTGGTCGCATTGTTCTAACTTTAGAGTTAAGGATAAGAGAAAGAGGTTATGGAATTTGCCTCAGTGCCCAAAAGAAAGTCGCTGAGGCCAGGCATGTGTCAGGGGTGTGCCTAAATGGAGGCCTAGTAGAGAGTTCATTGTGTGATGTGAAGTTGAAGCCTGGATTGCCTTGGAGATCCCAAGATGTTAAAGATGCCAGAGACATGGGATACCTATTGAGGAAAGCTGAGAACAGGGTGTGGAACCAGCTCAAGACAAAGAAGTATGTTGCAGTCAGATCTGAACAGAGTTGGAGATCTGAAGAGCGTTTTGACAACAGACCTGGAAATGCTGTCTCAGGTCTGCTCTGGCCCAGGTCACTGGCTCAGTCCTGATTCTTAAATGTCCCTGGACTGAATCCGTTGCTGCTCCTGTGGAGCTTGCTTTCTCTGAAAATACTCCTTTAGTTTAGTTAAAGAGCCTATTGTCAAATTGCCTCATAGATATTGTATTTAAGATGCTCATAGACTAGTGCTGTTGTCAGAATTGCTCAAAGATTCTTCTCTCTACAACAGCGGTTAATGCAGATACCCACGGATGGTCAAGATGCCAAAACCAAGTGACTGCTGAGTGCTCACAGTTAACTGTGGCTGCCATACCACCCTGCCTGAAGGCTCAGGGAACATCTGGCGAGGGTGGAGTAGAGTAACTGTGAGAACCAAACAATTGCGGGGTTGCAGGGAGAAGCATATTGAAATGTTGTCCTGGGCATGGCATGGTTGTGGTATTTGCATACTCACAACAGCTGTGTTGCCTAGGTAAGGCTTGCATAGGCATAGGGCCGAGCGAATGGATAAGGAAAGGCCCTGCTTGTGAGGCCCAGCCAAACTCAGGGAATCTAAGAGATCCCAATGGCACGTGAAAAAGAGGAAATCATTATTGTTGTTTGTGATCTAGCTTTTGGTGAGCATTTATGTATGTATGTATTTATTTATTGTTTTTTGAGACAGGATTTCTCTGTAGCTTTGGAGCCTGTCCTAGAACTAGTTCTTGTAGACCACGCTGCCCTTGAATTTACAGAGATTGGCTTTCCTCTGCCCCCCAGTGCTGGGATTAAAGGCATGTGCCACCACCACCACCTGGCTAGCTTTTGGTGGGTTGTAAATGTCCCAATGGACAGCACCACTACTCTTATTAAACTCAGTGGATCAGAAAGCAAAGATGAGTCATGAAAGTGGGATGGGGACTTGTTGTGAAAAGGGGACGACAAGGGGACTAATAAAGGAAAGAGGGTTGTGTGTATAATGTACATGTGTGAAGTTGTCAAATAATAAATTAATAAGGACATTTTTCTAGTTAAATACAATCTATAAAGAGAGAAGTAATTTGTGAGGAAGATGGGAAAATTTAGATTGCAAATGTCATGGCAGATGAGGAATTTACTGATATGTCCATTGTCATCAAGTGATGCTTACTGGTAATGAAAAAGAGAGATCAAAATATTTCCACTGGAAAATGCTGAAGGCTTTACTAAGAACGACTGAACAAGGGAATAACGTTCATTATAGTGGGTTGAAAGAAAATGGAAGATAACAAAGTAAAAATCCTGTGGCATATTTTCTCAGTGACGCGTTCTGCTGGATCATTTACAGGCCTTCTCAGATCTGAGAAGAACACTGGCTTAGCCTTTTCTCAATAGCTTTTCCTATGCTAGAATTCAAGGGAGTTTCATTTTTGTCAACCAGCGATGCCTTTGTGGCTTCTGGTTTGTACTTTTGAAAAGATGTGTTTGATCTTGTAAAGTAAGTCCCTCCCTCCCTTGTTCCTCCCCTCTCTCTCTCCTTCCCTTCATCCCTCCCTCCTCCCTCTCCTTTTCTGACTTGAAAATGAACCTACAATTATAATATTTTTGTTTCTTATTTTTTAAATCATATTAATTAGCATATGTGTGCAGGCATATGCCACAGAATAACAGAGGCCAGAGGACAACTTCCTTCCATGGTGTGGGTCCTGGGGCTTGGTGGCAAGTCCTTAAATCCATGGTGCCATCTCATTGGCCCCAAAGTACAATTATTTTAAATAAATACCTTTTACTTTTCAAATTTCTCAACCCCTCAGTGTTCTTACACTTTTACATTCCTCGGTTGGTTTCATGACTACTGGCAAGGATACGGGCTCATCCAGCTGTCGCCTTGGTTTCTGCCACCAGCCTAGGGTTCCAGTTTCCAGGTCATTGGCAGAGCAGAGGTGACTATCATTTCCTGAGAGTAAACACAGCGGGACCTTTCTTTGCCCAGGTTCCCACATGCTGCTGATCCTCAGATGACATGCTGTGACGAACAGCATCCCAGAATCCTAGCCATTTATGCCAAGCTCACATTCAACTTTACTTTGATAATATCAGTGCAAGGCTTTTTTTCCTCACTGAGTTTCAAGAGTAAGTCACCAGGAATTACAGATTTGTCTTGTTCTTCATGAGATCACGTGGTTTATTCTCTGTATTTCAGCTTCCCTCCTTTCTAAGAAAAGGCTCTCCATTTGAATAGCAACTTGGCAAGCCCAGACAGAAAGGTCTGTGCCAGCATCCAGCATATGCACTATAAAGAAATGCGTGCAAGCAAGACTCTAGGCCTATAAATTGTAAATTGTTTAAGTGAAAAAAAATGTATAGGAAAATCATATTAAACTGTATCGGCTAGTGATTGCTGTATAACAAAACACAGAAAAATTTAGTGGTTCTAAACAAGACCCATTTAGTTGCTTCAGAGCAATTAGGCTGTGGCTCAGTTAGGTGGCTAGGTCACCTATTCCTTTCTCCTCAGATCCTATAGGCACCAGCAGTGACACCCTGCTTCTATGTTATCACTCTGCATCAGCCTCCAGGAAGGCCTTTCTGAACTCTGCAGCTTCCCTTAGCCCCTTTGTAACCATTCTATAATGTGTGTGTGTGAGCACATATGCATATATAGATATAATATGTAATGTATGATCTGAGAGTATTAATAATTGAGGCCAAAACAGAAGAATCAGTGATTGAAAATAGCCAGCTATTAAGTGCTATTGGTTATTAACTATCACAACACTGTTATGCCTTACGAACTTACAGTTATTCAATAAATTCTGATATTGTGAAAAGACAGAAATCTCTCCTAAATGATATTATCTGCATGATAAGAATGAGAATATCATCCTCTATTATTTGGAGATCAGAAAGGGCAGGGAACATGGTAGAAATGTTAGCAGTAATAATAAAACTATTTTACTGTACGTACTACTACGGACTCCATTATAGTTTATTACCTATAATTGTGCTGTCTAATAAACACTTGGTAGGAAAGTGTTACTATTGCTCCTGATCAGAAGATGAGAAAACCTAGCCCTATAGAAACACATGAAGCAGCTAAAGTCGTGATGGGGAAAGGTGAAATTGAGCATCAAGAGTGCCCATCCTGTTGACCACTGTGCTATCTTCCAGTGCATAGATGAGGACCAGCACTGAGCCACAGCTGAGCTTGGGTGACTGCAGGTAGGATTATCCGCACACCAAGGTATCACAGAGTTGTCCCTGCACTTCACTAGTCGCTAGATTTTGCAGGAAGTAAAAGTGTCCAAAGTGATTTATTTTCGTCTCAATTTCAGCACATTCTGGGCCATTTTATCAGTCTATGGGGAAAACAGACTGTTGTTTTTGTTTTGATTTGGTTTATTTTAAAAAAAATAAAAACAATCCAACAACAGTATGGCTTGCTAGGTAAAACTATTCTAAGTTATTTGCCTGGGGACATCTCCTTTGGTAGACAACCTGTTTGTAGGGTCCAATTCCCATCAGCTCAGCAGTTGAGATTAATGATGTGGGAAGGGTTTGAACACTCTAGGTGGCAGAATGGGTAATTTAACAGCAACACTGTGCAAATCAATCCACCTTACATCTCGCAGCCACCATGAAGGAAAAGGAGAAAAGGGGAATAAGTGGGAAGGGAGAGAAAAAGCAATGTTTATTTCATTACAGAGAGCTGTAGGTGATTTCTTTGCTTGCCTTTTGTATTTATCTTCCTGTTTACTCTTAAACAACAAGCAAGTGCAAGCAGAAAACCTCTGCTGTGATATATATCCCTCATACTGATGAAGATTTAGACATAGAAAAACCAACACTTCACAAACCCAGCTTGATATGGGGGAAGTTCCTCTGAAAAGATGACTTCTGGACAGGGAAATATGAACAGCGACGACTCTCAGGAACAAGAGGGGGTGAGGTGGGTTCCAGTGCTCCAGGATTCTGACAACACATCTTTTATTGCTGGACCAACGAAAGACGAATCATTTGGGCCAGAATTCGACAAATATCCTCAGACATGAAAAGCTGAAATGGGTAGAGAATGCAGGACTGTCCCTAAACGACACTGAGTTGGGTTTGGAGCTTGGTCACTTTGAAGACTTTCTCAAACTATGGAATGTTTTTGCTGTGTGCACACAATCATATGAAAGAACATTTCTGTATTTGTGCTGGCCACCACAGCTGTGCTGGACCTGCTGCAGGAGAAGCTTTGGTTGTACTCCGGCCTCTCTTTCCTCCTCATCCTGCTTCGACTTGTTCCTGGCTTTCAAGAATGTAGGCAGTGTTTCATTCTTCCTGTGACAGCCTGTTCTTGCAGTAAAAATTCAGACGGATGGCAGCAGAATTGTTCCAGACCAGTTCCTAAAAGGCTTCCTAGAAAGATATTCCCCAGTCTTGCATCCTGGACTGTGAGCACAATAGTGACCACACTTGCAGTTACGTGATGTTGTAAAGACCAGAATTCACAACATGTGTTCAAAGGTTAAGAGAGACGATACCAGCCCAAATAACATCATACCAGATAATTATCAAAGGTTAATGGTAGGAGAACGTGAAGAACCTAGAGTCTTGGGGGCTCTATGACCTTCATTAAATGCTATCTCACAAAAAAAGAAGATGCCTTGCAGAGTTAAAATGATGCTATTTTGAATTTCTTGGATTTTTATCCAATTCTAGTCCTAGATGACACATCCAGAAGTGAAATGAACAGGAAATATAAATCATCTATGAAAGCAAACTTTATTTAACGATAGACATAAATCAACACTTGAATTAGCAGAAAATCATGTTAGTTTTATAGTTGAGAAGATTTGATGGAACAAAGATATAAATTCTCCCAAAATTAGTCTTTAATTTCCTTGCAGAGACAATGGAATTTACAACAAGTTATTTATTAATGAATCTTAACAGATCCATGGGTTGAGATGGCTCAGCGGATAAAAGCATATGCTGGACAGGCCTGATGACCTCATTTCAAGTCCCCTTCAAAGTGGAAGGAAAGAATCCACTCCACACACTTGTCCTTTGATCTGCGTGTGCACCCTTGACCTGTGACCCACACATGATGCGCTGTACCCACAAATAACCCACCCAATAATAACAGTGATAATAATAAAGATAAAATATTCTGAAATTCATCTGGAAATCCATTTACATATATGAACAGCTCAAATATGTGAGAAAAGAACCATGAATAAGACTGTCGCTCCAGTTCCAGAGAATCTGGTGCCCTTTTCTGTCCTCCATGAGCCCTGCACACATGTGGTAGTGCCCAGACAAACATGCAGCAGAACATCCATACACAGGAAAGTAAGTAAGTCTTAAAAAAAAGACTAAGCAAATGCCGTTCTGGGTAAAGATCATGGTATTAGATGTCTTTTCCCAACTCACAAGATACCATTAATTCTGTATCACATCACTCGCTATGAGTCTACACTGCTGCACCGCAGGCGCTTTTCTCTGGGCTCCCTTTGATTGGGCTGTCCTGATCATCCCTGCCGTGTGACACTGGGACAGAGACTCACGCGGAGACACACACTGTGCTTCATTAATTCTGTTTGTTGACTTTGGTGAATGCTCCAGCCAGGGCATCCAAACAGCTTCTTCCCTTTCTGGGTCAAGAGGACAAAATGACAAATGGAGTTTGATGTTATTGGAAGAAATTCCGAGCCATTTCTGCTTGTGCTCTGCAACCTAAGAGTCGGGCTCTGGAAAGGCTATGGTCAGGTATATACGCCATTGTCTATACAGGAGAGCTTGTATGCAGCTATATGGGAATATAGACTGTTCAATGTCAGTCCTGAGACAATATGCAGGGTAAGTGGGCCTGTGTGAGCAGTGTGAATGTGTGAGGAAGGCAACTGTACCCTAAATTCCCATTGCCTTTAAGTGCAATTCACTAGCGAAACATTTTATTATTATTATTATGAAGAAATTCCTTCTGACTGCCCTAACTTTATGAATAGATACATTCACTCAGGTCTTTGAGTCATTTGATTGGCTAATACATTCTGTTTTCTAGGTTATCAGCACCAGGACCTTGCTTACACAGGGGTCAGACAAGAAAATAAGCTAAATGGTAGGGTGATGAAGGGTCTCATATTCTGTGTGTCCTGAATCACCTCCCAGTGCTACACAGTTGTCAACTTGTTCTCTTCCCTGTTAAATCAATGAACGCTCTGGAATTAGCTCCATGTATTCAAATCCTGTTTTCATGGTTTTCTAGCTAAATGACCATAAACAATGTCCTTATGCTGTTGAGACAAATGGGGATAATCTCTTTAAACAAAACACAGAAGTGCCCGACCCAGTAATATTACAGCTGTTTCCTCAAATGTTATTGTTAGCAACCACTGTCTAAATGCTTAGCTTAGCTGCAGTGAATCTCCCCCCTGTCATTGTGACTCTTGTGCAGCTATTACCCGGAACTCCGGTGAGATGGAACAAGAACACTCATGGCCCACTGCAGCACTACCCGGAACTCCGGTGAGATGGAACAAGAACACTCACCACCCACTGCAGCACTACCCGGAACTCTGATGAGATGGGACAAAGAAGACTCACCGCCCACTGCAGCATGGCAATAAGGCCGAATCATGCCCCGTCCCTTCTCACATGATCCCTCCCCGACCCTTCTCACATGCAGTGTTATAGACTTAAGTTCCGCCCATCTAAACTCTCTTCCTTGGTGTCAGTTCAGACTGAGTGATGCCCTTCTGCCCGACAACCACTGACACAGTGGGATGTAAAGAGGTCCCCGTCTCCAGAAGCAATGAAGGTGGCTGATAGGACGTGGTATCAGGAAGTGCTTTGTATACTTTTGTCATATTCGTTTACTCGGTACTTATGTTGAGATGGACACAAAACAACACCCTGGACATACATACAAGTTGGGAACAAAGCCTTGAGCTCCAGCAGTCGCTCCTGACCACGGTTGCTCTTGCAAATGCTTTTGAAACTGAGTGTCAGACCTCAGTTGGTATTTCATTGTGAGTTACTTATTCGCATCTTAGAAGTTTACACGCCAACGAGAGTAGAAAGGCCTTACTATATAAAGCTTGTTCTCGTCCACATGTCCCCTACAGGAGAAGAGTTTTATAATGTGCCTATCTAGGGAACGGTCAGTGACTGTTGAGGAAGAGGGCCACGATGACCTAGGGGATTCATCCCAAAGCTTCATGTTCAATGCAACTGCTGCATTTAGCATATATGTTTACTTTCAGTTTGTGTGTTTGTGTTTGTGGTGACGCTGCCCAAATCTGCAATGGTTGAGAACTTCAATGAAAGGAATCACAGGCCTGCTAACAGTATAATAGTCCTGTGCCCAAAGGAGATGCTTAAAGGCTGTCTCATGCACTTCTATTTTCTCATATTTATAAGCCTCAAGTGTAGGACATGCTGCGGTGATGTCATAGATTATAAGGAAAGCCTTTGTGTGTGTGTGTGTGTTTGTGTGTGTGTGTGTGACAAGGGGCTCAGAAGGCTATCTGTCCTACCTAACAAATAAGTTACATCTTACTTTCTCAGCTCCAGTGTCCATTCCACAGTGTCCCACTTTACCAACCCAGTGATCTACGGCCACTTTCTGCTAGCAACAGACAGATGGGCAGCTTAAAAAGGAAGCCTGTCCTGAGGAATTAGAATCAAGATTTTATAGTACAATAAAGCCCAAGCCCATATCTTCTTCCCCCTATAAAGCTTGCAGGAAGAAGGCAGAATTTAATTAATCTGCCATTACTCATGAATTACGTATTCTGTTTTCTACTTGTTTCCAAAGTTCTGTCTTTTCTATTTTCACATAAGAACAAAGAAGGACAAGGAGATGGAAAAGGAGAAAGAGGAAGAAATAGACTGGACTGAGGGGCAGTGGGGGGTGGGGGATTGCCACAGGAGAAGCCACTTTTCTAGTCAAGATTTATTTGATTTTTAGTGGTGCATGTGTGTGTTTGTGAGTGTGTGTGTTTGTGAGTGAGTGTGTGTTTGTGAGTGTGTGTTTAAATGTATGTGAAGGTGCCGACAGAAGCCAGAGGAAGGCATCAGATCCTTTGGAGCTGGATTTACCAGCTGTGCTGAGTCTCCCACCGGTGTGGGTGCTGGAACTGATTTTTCGTCTCAGGAGAGCAAATAAGCACTGCTCAGCCATCTCTCCAGCCCGGGAGAGCATGATTAAAAGGAACTTTCCAATGACTGAAGTCTGTTTTCAATCTCAAAGCACATTAGAGGGGTCCCATTAGAGGGCTGGGTTTACAGTATAGTCACTGATGCTAGGTCAGTTCCTGGTTCCACTGCTTGACCAACTGTCTTAATGACGAGAAATTGCTCAGCTTTGACAGGTCAGTAACATCATAGACTGAGTGGTATGAACAAAGGAATTTTGTTTTCCCATTTTGAAAGCTGTTTCCTTGAAGGACAGGCACAGGCAACATCTGTTAAGGACTCTCCCGGCTTCCTCACGCTCTCTGTGGCAGGAGAAATGGAGTTTTGTAAAATGCACACTACAGGGTGCTAATTCCATTCAGTAGGGCATAGGAACTAATGACCCTCCAAGGTCTGCGTATCCAGCCCCTGTCACGTGGAGGTTAGGCTTCAAGATAGGCATTTCAGAGCGACGTAAATGTTCATTGGAGAGACAATAACTTCATTTTCATCCCAAGGTTTCCCACCTGTAAAATGGAGATGCCAGCACTGCACGTAATGAAACCTTTGCTCAGTGTAGGCCTGTGTCCAGCAGCTGCTGTCACCTTAGGGTTCACACACAGGACAAGGCTGTGCATTGTCCTGACGGTGGGAGACAAGGAGGGGCTGTCTGCTCCTCAGAGATATGCTGCCCGAGGCAAAACTTTACTGTGGCAAAATTAAACCAAACTATTTTTATAACAGCCTTGAGGTGTGTTATTCATTTAGAGGATGTGATATTTGTAGCATCTTCATTGAAGGGTGTTCCCAGTGCCAATCAGTTGGATAGCATTTTTATCTCCTGGAGAAAAAAAGCAAACTATATGATTTCTCTAAGTTTTATGCCTCTGGGGTAGCATCAGAAAGGTTTTCTTTATAAATGATTATCAGATGCATAATATAAAAATAGAGAAAAGGTAAAATAGTCTTTTACCCCCCCCCAATGTAAGCTTATTGAATTATATAATATCCCACTTAGAGTGAATTTTACATTCAAACCCTGCCACGTTACCTGGTGTACGTTCTTTACCGAATCTACCACACGGTCAATGGTTCATCCTACACTGAATCTACCACATGCTGAATGTTTCATCCTACACTAAAGCTACAACATGGTGAACAGTGAATGGTTCATCCTACACTAAATCTACCACATGGTGAATGGTCAATGGTTCATCCCTCACCGAATCTACCACATGGTGAATGGTCAATGGTTCATCCCTCACCGAATCTACCACATGGTGAATGGTCAATGGTTCATCCCTCACCGAATCTACCACATGGTGAATGTTTCATCCTACACCGACTCTACCAGACGGTGAACGGTTCACAGTTTTTGTTTGTTTGTTTACTCACTTGCTATTTACACCCAATTTTCAGAAACTTATTTAATGAGATCAGGAAATATTTCCAAACCGTACAGGAGGACAACAATCCTTTGTTAAATAATAATTTGCAGAATTCGGAGTGGAGTTTTGTGGACATTTTGTGAAAAATCTCCATGTGATAGAAATGACAAAGATCAATGTTTCTAATAAGAATTAAATAAACTAAAGAACACTTTTCTTTTTTCTTTTTCGGTACTTTTGTTTGTCTGTGACAGGGTTTTTCTGTAAAACAGTCCTAGCAATCCTGGAACTCACTCTGTAGACCAGGCTGGCTTTGAGCTCACAGAGATCCGCCTGCCTCTGCCTTCTCTCTTTTTCAACTTTTCAGAAAGGGTCTTGTTCTGTAGCCCAGGCTGCCTGTGAACTGGAGGGATCCTGCTTCAGCCTCTCGTGTGTTGTAACAACAGCCATACAGTGCCCCAGCTGGATACAGTGTCTGTTTTAAATCTCTCATCTCAGTTCTCTCAGCAATTTTCCTTCAAGCTTCATGTTCAGTCCCATTCATTTTTGGTTCAGAGCTGCCTGGACAATCTTACATGCTTTTGGTGAAGAACAGAATTATCCATTTAGCTAGGTCTGGGACCACACAATAGACAGTCCCAATCCCTCTCCTCTCAAAGCCATAGCTTTTCCAGTTTCTTCTTTAACTCATTTTCTCAGCTGTAGGAAAAACTACCCTAGGAGAACCTTTCTATGCCTTAATCGAACAGTAGTTTGACTGATGAAGGTATTGAGTTAGAGTTGCTGTCAATAACAGTTACTCAAGAGTGAGAGCTGAGAAGCGGGGAGTATCTGTCATTCCTCTTAGGCCAAGTTTGTTTGGACACGACCTGTCAGGGACCAGAAAGGAAAAGGGGATGAGTGGCCAGAGTTGAGGCTGTCTCACAGTGAAAATGTGGTCTGAACAGCTGCTTGTCCTGTGGACCTTTTGCAGATATTTAGTTGAGAAGAAAATTTTAATTATCCATTCCCTTCAGTCTTTCCTAGTCTTCAAACCCAACAGAAGTTTTGAATTAGGAAATGATAATGTCAAAAAAATAATAAAAGCTCAGAAATGCATTTTTATCTCCTTTCGAGGTCAATGCAGGCAGTGTCCTCTTTTCTCCACCCTCCTATCCCTTCTCTTAAATTGGGGCTTCCACAAAGCAGGACTTTATTAATACCCGGTGCTCAATCAGGGAGCTCATTTGAGAATGGTTCCTAGAGAATGAAGTAATTTCCCAGCTTGCTGTATTCACTGCTGTGGCACCAAAAGGCACACTAATTAAAATCTCTGTATTTCAGGAGCTGGCTCAGAAAAGGTGTTGCCTAGTTAAATTCTGATCATCTAAAGTTGCTCTATTAATAAAAAAAAAAGTTTATGCCAAAATAGAAGGCCTTAAATATGAGTAGCATGCAAAAGTAAGAAAACCGATGCATGTGGGATGAAGAAAGGAGTAAACACTCAGGAGAGAAGGGCGGCTGACGCCCTGCTCAGCCCTACTGTTAAGGGCATAACCTCGAGGCTCTAGGTACAGGGAACCTCAGCTGAAGTGCTTCTATCTCATTGGCTGGTGGCTATGATTGTGACCGATGATTGATTTGGGAGGATCCAGCTCACTGTAGGCAGTGCTAACCCCCATTAGGTATTCTGGGCTGTATAATAAAGTTAGCTAACGATGACCCTGCCAACCAGTGAGAAAGCAAGTGGCATTTTCCCCTACTTCAGGTCCCTGCTTTGGGTTCTTGCCTTGATCTCTGTCAATGATTTACTGTGACCCGGAAGTATAAGGTAAGCTAAATCTTTGCCTCCCCCAAGTTGCTTTGGGTCAGAATGTTTTATGAAGCAATAGAAAATCAAATTACAACAGAAAAAGAAGTCAGTCTCTCAAACTTCATCAAGTTGACCCCAATCAATCATTAATATAGCATCTTCTGAAGACTTTCTCTTTATATTTTTTAAATATTTCTTTTATGCTTTGAGATTAGACTATAATCACAACATTCTTCATTCCTTTTACTCCTCCAAACCCCACCTATATACCCCTCCTCACTCTCTTTAAAATTTACGACCTCTTTTTTCATTATGTTACACACATATGTGGTTCAGACTAAAAATGGATTTAAGTTAAAAGTGTGTTTCTTGCACTAAGCAAAACTGGCGACACTGACACAATGCTCAGATTATTAAAACAAAAATTCTAGGTCCCAGGAATGGGGTGATCAAATGGGCCTGGGGAGAGCAGAGCATTTGGGAGGCAATAGAGGGAGGGGCACCTAAAACTAAAGCTATTGAGGGCCCATAGTACAGTAGAAATTTCCTGTAATATGTACATGCATAAAGACAATCTAAATGAAATTACCAAATAATGGAGGATGTCACCAAATAAAAATTGATTGCCAGGAATGGGTTCAATCTAATAATGTTGGCCGAAGGGGCGCAATGGGTATTCCAAACAACTCAGGTTATTGCCAACACTGTTGGTGACTCTCCAAAAACTGACAGAAAGGCCCTATTGTTGAATACAATATCTACACGGCTCACTGAATATGGACAAGTTGAGCTGGTGTGTACTTAGAGCCTTCAACCCTAGGGACATGGAAAATTTGAACTGGTGTGTACTTAGAGCCATCATCCCTATGGACATGAAGAAGTTGAACTGGTGTGTACTTAGAGCCATCATCCCTATGGACTAGTCTTTGTAGTACTTGAAGATTCTCATCATGCTACCCAAGGAGACAGGGAAACACCAACCCAACTACAAAGTCTTCTTTCTACAATGGTGACCTTCCTGCAAGATACTCTGATGCAATAGTGGCTCAAAGCCTGTGAGAGTAACTAACCGATATCTGACTGGATTTAAGGCCAACTCCACGAGAAGGAACCCATACCCAATATGCTCTTGGTTCTAAGAACCTGATACTAGATAGGCTGGGGACTCAAGGGGAACCCCAAAACTATTATTCTGCTAAAGGAACATAACATAAAATGACTCCTAATGGCATTCTGCTATATTTTCACAGATAAGGTTTTGCTCAGCCATCATCAGAAAAGCTTCCTTCTGCAGTAGATAGGAACAAACACCTACAGTCAAACATTGTCTAGAAAGTGAGAGACCTTGAAATGCTCAGGTCTAACTAGAATATCTCCATCAAATCCCTCTCCTCAGGGCTCAGGAAATTTAGTGGGAGAGCAGGTGGAAAGACTGTAAGAACCAGGGGGATGGGTGACACCAAGGAGAGAAGGCTTTCTAAATAGCACTGCTGACAACCTTACGAGTGCAGAGATTGTGGCAGCATGCGCAGGATCTGCATGAGGCTGTGCCAGCAGGATCCCAGAGCTGAAAGGAGAAGTGGACACAGGCCCCCATCCCCAACCAGGAAGCTGTGTCCAGTTGACAGTCACTCACAAATGACCAATCAGGTCTCGCCAACAGTCTCGCTGGTGGATACAAACCACTCTTCCAGCCAGGCCCCAGAACCAGCAGTGGATGACCAACTCTAAATAAACTCAGTGGCATCTTTGGAGGTTCCTTGTCTCATAAGAATTATATACATGCTTTAAAAAAAAACCTTCTATAAGTTTTTTTTATATATAGTGACCTGTAGGGTCTTTTTTAAAAAGGGGATTCCAATGTGTATGAATATGTGTGTCTCTAGGTTTACAGGTTCTCATGTTTTTTCTTTGACTCTTCTCTTTCTGTTTGTTTTATTTTATTTTATTTTAATTATTCTTTGTATTCCTGTTGGTTTCTAAGAAGAGACAGAAAGGGTGTGGACTCTGATGGGAGAGAAGATAGATCATATCTCAGAGGAGCTGGGAAAGGGGAAATCATAATCAGAATAAACTGTATGAAGACAATCTATTTTCAATAAGAGAAGTAAAAGAACAAAAATCTATTCAATAAGAAAAAGAAAAGAAGAAAATAAAAATATTAAGAGAGAATTACCAAGTCTTCCTAGGAGCAGACTGATGGGGCCAATTTCAAGTTTGGTCTCTATGACACTTTGCTAGTAGTGGGAAGCTGCCTCAAGCTTCAGGGAAGTTCCCAGAATGCTGTAGTTATGTAGACCCAATAAGGTGTCATGGAAAAGTGTGTGTCTTTCCATACTCCATGTATAGGCCACAAGTTAAGAAGTTAAAAGTGACTATTCTGTGGTATTGTAAGAGGCTACTTGTTCATTCCTAGCTGCTCAGACACAAAATAATCACACAGAAACAAGTAAATCACTGCTTGGCCTATTAGCTCTAACTTCTTATTGGCTGACTCTTAAATATTAATTTAACACATCTCCATTAATCTGTGTATTGCCACGTGGTAGTGGCTTACCGGCAAAGTTTTGGGCATGTCTGTCTCTGGTGGCTGCTCCGTGGCTTCTATTTGATTCTACCTCCTTTCTCCCAGCATTCAGTTTAGTTTCCCCCCTGCCTAGATCTGCTCTACCCTATCACAGGTCTAAAACAGCTTCTTTATTAACCAATGATATACATAATATTCAGAGGGAAATCCACATCACTGTGGAATTTACAAATAAAGAAGCAAGTGAGAATTAATAACTTTTTATGTGTTTCAATTATAAAAAATAAGTCAGCAACAGCAGCAAAAACTGACAGAAAACAAGCCATTCTTAGAAATTTACTTCCAGTCTTATATAATTGGTAAAGAGTGTTTTGGGGGTTGTTCTGGTGTAAGATGAAAGTATAATCAACCTAGAGTTCTCATCTTAGAGTTTTTCATGTGGTTGTCATTCAATAGGTATTGAACTCACCCCTCCTCCTGCACACACACCATGCATCTAAACATGAATAAGCCTGATTCACACTGAGAAAAGCAGTAGTGTGAGCATATGCACACCTGCCTGTGTGTGTCTGTTTAGAGAAAAAGAGAGAGAGCTCAGGCTAAAGAAAAAAAGAGAGCACTTTGCCTGAAGCCTAAGTGGTAAGAATCTTGCCTAGCATGCCTGAGGCCCCCTCCCTACCCCAGTTCAACCACTAGCACCGAATAAAGTAAAAATGAATAATTAACTGAGGTTTGCATTTTAGAATCAGCTTTATGCTAAGCCTGTGGTGTACAGAGGAAAGATACTCTGTGTTCATGGGGAAATACCTCAAGTAACTGTAGATCTGGGGAGGAAGTGAAGGCTGTTTGTAAAGGTTAACCTTTCTCTCAAATGTCCTTCTAGCTAGGTGATTCTGTCTCCTGAAATGACAGTCACTGCACATTTAAACTGAAACTTAACTAAACCACGGTCACCAGTTCAGAAATTAGTCCTAAGTCTTCATGCTTGTAAGTTGCATAGAATACAAGACCCAAGAGTCCTGTTTTAGGCTTGTGTTTAGCTCCTTCAGTAACTACATGTGCTGCTGTAAATGACTTGGCAAAGGGGTGCCCAAAATCTTACTAAGGTGTTGGAGTGTGACTCATTGATAGTTTACCTGCCTAGCATGCACAGGGCTCTTGATTCACAGCCAGCAAAGAGCAAGAGAGAGGAGAGAGAGAGAGAGAGAGAGAGGGACAGGGAGAGGGGGAGAAGAGAAGAGGGAGGGGGAAAGAGAGTGAGGACGACAGAGAGGAGGACGAGAAAGAGGAGAAGTAAGGGCAGGGCAGGGCAGGAGATAATCTTCAACCCTTCGCATTAGGAATGAGAATCTTATCAGAACTAAGATCGATCATAGAAGAAAAGGAAGCAACCAACCATCTTTCACTGATTCCATTCTTTATTACAGGCTTCCCACTTTGTTCTTCTCTGTTGTTGGCATAGGAGGTCTGGAAGTCTGAGAGTGTTCACAACAAGGATCTCAACTAGAAGGCACAAGAGTTAGTTCATTTCTGAGTTGAGTGACTCTGGAAACTGATGCTGTCTGCAGAAGGCTTCCCAGGCCTGAGGTCTGTTGTAGCTGGCACACAGCTCTCTTTTGCAACCCTGAAAAGGGTCCTAACAGGGAAAAGCAAACAGGAGAGCAGGCTTGCAGATGTGTGCTGAGCCACCGCAGTGATGAACAGAATGTGCCAGGTCATCAGAGAGGCAGAGAGTGCTGGGCCACCACTGTGGTGGGCAGAAGATACAGGATAGGAAGGATTAGGAAAGCTTGGGTAACAACATCTGATCTTAGGTTTATCTTTAAAATTAAACCATAGCACAGTAAAGGTGACTGAAAATTCTACTGGTGTTTACATTATTAAGGGACAGCAGTGTCTTTGCCAATATCAAACCCAAGAATTAAGAGACCAGCTGCTTCTATTCCTGTATCTCGAAAGTCAGTGTCTATGAAAAGTAAGAATTCTATAACAAGGTGCTCTGGAAATAAAAATTAAGCAATCCAGAGTATCTCCCAGCCCCATCCCACTCCCAGGTCAGCAGCCACGTGAGTAGATTTTTTCAGCCAGTCCTAAGCAATATGCCCCAAGCAGAAATGTAGGATTAAATAATCAACTCAGAGATGTATCAAGCCAGCTTCCTTAGAAAGGGAGCTAGAAGAAAGCAAAGCTACTAAAAAAAAGAATTCAAAAATTGCTATACACATAAGCATTATCAGATGTTGGAAAAACAAAAATAGAATATTTATCATATAAATGGGTGACAAAAGTATTTAATAACAAGAATCATTTCCATTATTTTAAAGGCTAAAAATTTTGCTATTTTAATTTAAAAATAGTTCAAATGAAGTATTGATGTGGGAGTGATTTCTTATTAATAAAGAAACTGCCTAGGCCCCTTGATAGGCCCACCCTTAGGTGGGTGGAGAAAACAGAAGAGAATTCTGGGAGAAAGAAGCTTAGTGAGAGAGTCGCCATGGTTCTCCCGCTCCAGACAGACGCAGGTTAAGATCCTCCCTGGTAAGCCAGCTCGTGGGCTACACAGAATATTAGAAATGGGTTAGAACAATATGTAAGAGCTAGCCAATAAGAAGCTGGAACTAGCCGGGCCAGGCAGTGTTTGAAAGAATACAGTTTCCGTGTAATTATTTCTGGGCATAAGCTAGCCATGCGGGCGGCCGGGTGCCGGGGACGCAGCCCTGCCGCTCCTAATTCAACAAAGTATGATAATCATTATACACATAGGCAATACATATTTGCATACATGCAAACTCATATATTTAGGTACCCATGTAGATTCATGCACCCATTATTAGCTCCATCATTGTGATAATTATCTTGCGTCTTAACTTGATTAGCTCTGGAATCAACTAAGAGAAATGCTCTTAGATGTTGAAGGAGCTGCGGGCTGCATTCCTACTGCCCGGCTCCGGGCCACCTGGCTAGCTTATGCCCTGAAATAATTACACGAAAACTGTATTCTTTTAAACACTGTTTGGCCCATTAGTTCTAGCCTTTTAATGGCTAATTCTCACATCTTGCCTAACCCATATTTATTAATCTGTGTAGCACCAGTCTTATTGGGAAAGATTCAGCATGTCTGACCTGGCAGCTTGCTTCATTGCATCTGCCCTGGAAGAGGAGAGGAATGGAATCTGCTTTACTTCCTCCCAGCATTCTGTTCTTTTTTTCCTCACCTACCTATGTTCTGACCTATCAGGCCAAGCAGTTTTTTTATTAATCAACCAATGAAACAATAGATAGATAAAGACCCTTATACATCACTTAGAGGGTCTATAAGGGTATATTTAGGTTTGGTTAACTGGGGTTGTGGTGGAGGTGGGGCAGATCCCAGAGTGCCCAGAACCTTTTGGCAATGGTGGAATAGATATAAAGAAGTCTGAGGAAAAATCAAAGCTGCTTTTTCCTGTCTGTTTTCACTTCTTGCAAATAAGTGGATATATTATGTTACAGCCTCAATTGCCATTCATGACTGTCATGGAACCTATATTTTTCAACGTCCCATAGATCTCTCCAAAGATTCTTCATACCTTTAGTACTAGATCGGAACTGGTGAAGCATTAAGCCTTGCGGGCTTAAAGAGCAGGTATGGTGTTTTCAGCCTCTCTATTGCATAGATTACTCATACAGAATCATTTAAATTAATCTGATAAATCCTCTTGTTATGGAAATTCATTCTATCACATCTATTACTGGCTAATACAATCATTCTCAAATTCAGGAAACCTTTGTACCCTAAAGGTTCCTTGTTGACTGAGGTTTTCTGTCCTGCCCTGTTCTGAAGCTGTTAAGTCTCAAAGAATCACAAACAGGTCTACATTAGTTTTTTTTTTTATTGAGAAAAGAAAAAAAAAGTTTCCACCTCCTCTCAGCCTCCCATTTCCCTCCCCCTCC
>NW_026068219.1:475798-507156 GCF_014885135.2 Alexandromys fortis
TCTTCTATTATTTTCATATAATTCACTTTTGAGTCGATTTCTTCTAATTCTTCTGGAGTAGGGTGTACAATTCTTCTTATTTCGGGATCCCTTGATTCTGGTGAAGTCATGTTGCCTTTCAGGTTGTTGGAGGAAGTCTTGCATTGGCGTCTTCCCATCTCCTCGTTCAAATGGAGCCAGGAGAGGCCTGGTGTCTTGGTCCAGTCTTTGCTGTGAATGAGTCTCTGGGTATATCTTTTCAATGTAGAAGCAGGGACCGTCCCGTCGAGCTGGAACTTCTCAGCACCCAAACATGGACTACTGTCCCGATGGAAGTCCTCAGCACCGCTCTGGGTGGGTTGTGGATGCAAGCCCGATGTCTCTCCTGGTGCCCGGATCAGATCTCCTTGCTGCTTGGGTGGCTAGTAAACAAAGGGCCTACCTAGCTGGCTGCAGGCAGGCGATTGGGACAAAGGAGCTACCACCCTCCCGTTTGCCCTGCCGATTTGGATTCGGTCCTAGAGCCGGAACAGGCTGAGCAGGGAGATGTTATGTCGAGGTCTACATTAGTTATAAACCAATTGGCCCATTATCTCAGGCTTATTTACCAAGTTTTATAACTTACATTATCCCAGAATTCCTATCTGAGTGAGCCACATGGCTCAGTACCTTATTCGGCAAGGCAGTCACATCTTCTTTCTTCTGTGGCTAGGTCACAACTGCAGACTACAGAATCATCTTCCCAGAATTCTCCTGTTCTCATTGCCCCACCTTTACTTCCTGCCTGGCCACCCTGCCTATACTTTCTGCCTGGCTACTGGCCAATCAGCATTTTATTTAAAATAATATAGGATACAGGGTACAAACTATTGTTCTACAGAAGTTCCTCTCATCCCGTTGGAGACAGAAGGACACAGGAAACCTTAGAAGCTCAGTTTAAAACCAAGGCAATTCAGTATTGGAAAGAACAACATAAAGCACACACTCTCCAGACTCCTGGCCTTAAATCTAAACTTGAAAGTCATCTTTTTTTTTTTAAACTGCTCTTGGGCTTGGTCAAAGAATCTGTGCACAATTCCCCTGTTTCTCAGGTTTATTTATTAGATGAATTTGCATGAAAATAGGATCATTATGTTTTAAGAGTTTATCTGTCCCAACTGTTCACTCCTTATTCAGAGTCATAGTCCAGGAGCAGACTCAGAACAGTAGGAGGGCAGCTCTTAAATAACAAACATCTTGTTTTTATGCAAATGATTCAAGTAATGTTTCTGAAGTCAAGTGTAAGATTGATGCTATGCAAATGACTTTGTCTAGAATACACTTTTTTATAGTTTAAGATTTTCTCAAAGTGCTTACTCTATAAAGCAAGTATTCAGAAGGGATAAAAAATGTTTTGGCTAACAAATGTTGAGACATGTTATGAAGAAAATCAGGTATAAGTGGGATGAAACAAAGAGGTTACATGTCACCTAAGAATAGGCTCACACCATGCTTAACCGTTTGTGAAAGCCAAATGACCATGGCCTTGAAATGCTCCAAACTAGGAATAGAATACTCTGGAATAAAATGTCATTGCATCACATTTCATTTATAGAAGTAAAGTTTTCCATGTTTGTTTCTTAATGTTATTATACCAGATACATGAGAAAGTAGATAGTTCATAGTTCCTAACCACAGTACTGCCTTTAAGGTGGTGATGTGGGATTTTCCTCTGTATGTTGTGAATATGTTTTATTATCATTGGGGGAAAAAGAAGCTGATTTGACCTATGGCAGGGCAGAATAAAGTCAGGCAGAAAATGTGAACAGAGGTATATAGAATAGGTGGAGCCAAAGAAACACCAGGTAGCTTCTGAAGGAAAAGGATGTCAGAATCTTACCATTAGGCCACAACCTCATGGTGGTACACAGATTAATAGAAATGGATTAATTTAAGATATAAGTGCTAGCTAGGAATATGCTTGAGTCATTGGCCAATCAGTGTTGTAATTATATAGTTTCTCTGTGATTATTCTGGACTGGGTGTCTGGGAAATGAAAGTGCAGTGTCCATCTGCAAAGTAGTGTTCAAATTTATAATTATATACTAAGTCCAAAAACTTTGAGGAGTCCAAAGCTGACTCTTTAAATTACAACTATGTATCTTATTGTTTGTTCTAAATAATGTGTTAAGAAAATCAACTGATGCCTTCACATAAAATAAAGACCTTAAATGCTCTCAAAATTCTTGTTAAAAAATAGAGAAGGTATAATTAATTATCCCTAAGTTAAAATAAAGTCTGTGAAAAATGATCTGAATTTTACAAATTATGGGTTTAGACAATGTTGTATCTGTGTTTAAAATTCAGATATAACTGGGATTTTAGGCTGAATATTTGCCCAGTATGTTCAATTTATGTAAAGAATACCTATAGAAGAAACAAATATTGAAGTCAAAAACTGCAATAAAATCTTCCTTTATAAAATCTTGGAAATATCATTGGACTGAATCAAAAGAAACAACATTCATTTAGGGCAAGCTCACTGTTTTAAGAAATGATGATGGGTATCTTAATTGCTTTTCAATTGCTATAACAAAACACCCCAAATAAAGCAATGTTTTAAAAGGCAACATTTAATTTGGAGACTCAGGGTCATGATTCCATAGGGTTAGAGCCATGCCCATCATGGTATGGAGCATGGCAGCAGGCAAGAAGGCAGGTAAGTCCTTGGAGCAGTAGCTGAAAGCTTACATCTGATCCACCAGCATGGAGGATAGAGAAAGGAGAGATGTAGGAGTGATAAAACTTCCAAGCTCTCCTCTATTGACAAGCTTCCTCCAAGAAAGCCATACCTTATAATTCTTTTCAAACAGTTTCACCAACTGGGAACCAAGATTCAAATATATGATCCCATGGGAGGCATTTTTATTTAAACTACAATGCATTCTTTGAAATGATGGGACAAATGACAATCCCATACAAGATGTGCTTGCATTTTACATTTAGATGAAAAAATACATTTCAAAGTAGAATATTTCATTGCCAAAGTCTGTAATCAGAGACTTGCTCATTCATTCTCTGAATGCCCAGACTAAAATAATCACACAGAAAAGATATTGATAACAATACTGTTTGGCCAGTGTCTCATGTGTATTTCTAGCTAGCTCATATATTTTTAATTGGCTCATTTCTATTACTATCTATTTTACCATGAGGCTCATGGTTTGCTATCTCTTGTTTCTTGGGAAGCTACATGGTGTGTCCGCCTCTTTTAGCAACAACATGGCATCTCACTGACTCTGTTTACTCTCCCTCTCTCTTATATCTCTGTTCAGATTTCCTGCTTGGCTTTGCTCTGCTAAGCCATTGGCTGAAACAGTGTTCTTCAGCCAATAAGAGCAATACATATACAGAAGGAATCATACATCATCTCCCCTTTTCTGTCTAAATAAAAAGAAAAGTTTTAACTTTAATATTGTAAAATTACATATAACAAAACAGTTATCAAGCAAGAATTATAGTTACAATATTTAGTCCATTTACATTTAGAAAATACTCTATCATTTAGTCTTTGTGAGGCTAAAGTTTTATATCTAATTTATCCTTTATCATAACTAAGGAAAACTTTGACTACAACTATCTGTCTTCAACTCTTCAAAGACCCCCAAAGAATATAACATTACCTAAATAAACAGGAAGTGTATTGTAAACAACTTCCAAAGCTCTAGTATTGACAGAGACATCTCACTGCCTGGACAGTCACCCAAAGTTCTTCTGTAACATTGAGGCATACATCTTCAACCTACAGGCCCATAGTATCCAGCAGACTTTTCCATAAATCAGGAAATTTGAAGATCTGTTCTGCCTTATAATGGCAAAGTCTATCAGTTGCTTTCCTCTGTGTCCTGCAGAATGTCTGGTAGTTTCTTCTGTGAAGCAGAAACCCCAAAAAACCATCCTGTCTTTTGGAAAGTTCAGCAGTCACTTTTCTGTGGGTCCTGAATGTCCAGTTTGTATAGCATACCATCAAGCAGTCCAAGCAAGAGCAGTTTCTTGCTCAAATGGCTAACAAACTCCATAAGGAACCTTTTTGATGCCTATCATCCCCTTGAAGTAGATTGGTGCTGCCAGGAGATGTGTCTCATTGTCATGAAAAATCTGAGTTCTTAAAACAATTTTTCTTTTTTTAATTATTATTAATTAAAAAATAGCAATCCATATTTCTACTCCCTCCCCTCTTCCTAGTCCCCTCCCTCTCCCTCCACAGACCCTTCCCCCACCCCTCCACTTAAAACATTTTAAATGCCATATTCCATAGTCTCTGAAGTGTTGAAGATCATCTATCTAACTGAAATATATCTCTGCATATCTAGAAAACCTAGCATGATTTTTTGACTATTATAAATGACTATTAATCTATATTTTTAAATATGCATTACATTTTTAAATGAGCTGTATAAACTTATCTTAAACAATAGTAGAACTATACATATACACAGTGCAACAAACCAACCTTAAAATTGTATCAATAGACCAAGATCTATACTAGTTCAAAAAGTATTCATCTCTATATCATATCACTCTTTAAATGAAAGCAAACATTCATAAACAATCATTTTGGGAATTTGGGGATAGTTTTCTCCAAATTGTTTTTTACTGTTTGTTGGGCCAAGTATTTTCAGGGTTTACAGATACTTATTTGGGGGGTCTTGTTCCATCAAATCACATTATTTTGGAAGGAATCCACAGGTTCTCATCTTCTGTGAAAACAAAAGAAGAACCTCTTTTTCACTTATCCTTATACCCAAATTTTGAAGTCAAGATACTTAGCTTAGCAACCCCTAGATTCAAATGTATCTGAAGTTAGATCATTCATAGTAAAAAAAATTCAAGGAAAACACAATAATATACATAATCCAGACTTTCTGTGTATCTCATCTTTATGTGGCTTATTTTTCTTTATTCTATTACTTTTTAATATTTATTTTGTTATCTTTACTTCTTTAATCTATGATGGTCTGTCTTTTCATAACTGTCTATACTCTTTTTTACTTTCTCTCCCAAGCTTTCATATATTTTTAATACACACTGTGACATGTTCAGTCACATATTTTTTCTGAATCTGTCTTTATTGTTTATCTGTAATTATTTTCTGATCAGGATCGCCTTTTTTTTTTTTCTTTCTTTCTTTCTTTCTTTCTTTCTTTCTTTCTTTCTTTCTTTCTTTTTTGCATGCAGGCATAACTAAGACCAACTCTGTAGTCCTGCTTGTTTGCTCTACCCAGTTCAACATGGTGGGGGCATGTTCACTGCCTCTGCGAGCCATGCTCACTGCTCTAGCTCCAGGGACACAGTGTGTCCATGTCACCATTAAGCAACTATCAGCACACTGCTTACAAACTTCATTTATATGCAGGATCTCCCCAAAGAGATAGAGCTATTCATGCCACCATTGCCAGCACAAACCAGGAAGTGTTTCTTAATGAAGCCATTCAGTTTTTGCTGCTAATGCTGAATCAGGAAGTCTTCTCTTAAAGAAGTCATGCCTCTGCTTGTCTCTAACAACCAGAACCCACCTGGAAAATGCTGCTACCAAAAAGTCATAATTAACTCTGTTCTTTCGTGTCTAGAATTCCATCTCAAATTCTCTTAGGTTTGATGTGGATGTAGTTGCCTCACAGACTGCTTGTTCATTTCCCAGCCACCCAGACCTGAATAATCACACAGAAACTATATTAATTATAACACTGTTTGGCCAGTATCTCGGGTGCATTTCTAGCTAGCTCTTACATCTTAAATTAGCTCATTTCTATTAATCTATGTATCACCACAAGGCTGTGGCCTACCAGTAAGATTCTGGAAGGGGTCTTTCTCTTATAGCAGTTACATGGCATCTCCTTGACTTTGTCTACTCTCTCTCTCTCTCTCTCTCTCTCTCTCTCTCTCTCTCTCTCTCTGTGTGTGTGTGTGTGTGTGTGTGTGTGTGTGTGTGTGTGTTTGCCACCTGGCTTTACTCTGCCAAGCCATTGGCCAAAGAAGCTTTATTCATTATCTTATAAAAGCAACACATATACAGAAGGACATCCCACATCACAATCTAGTAAATGGATTGTTAAGTGTGAATGGGGAACCCAATTCTTCCTGGTTTATACACCGACCCAATGTGTTTAAAACAACTTAAAACCACTAACCTCTGTCTTTCATTAATGAAACAAACACAAGGAACTCTCAGGAACCAGCATAGAGCCTGCAGAAGTGCATGGCTGGTGGGTGAGCTTTGCCTCTTAAAAATATGGCCCACGTGTTACCCTTATCCCTTCCTCTCTTCTATTGTATCTGTCTTCGTTATTGCTGTGAAGAGACAACCATAACCATGGCATCTCTTATAAGGCAAACATTTAATTAGGGTGTTCTCTTCCCAGTTTAGAGACTCAGGCCATTATCATCATGCTGGCGAGCATGGTGGTGTGCATGCAGACATGGTGCTGGAGAGGTAGAGGAGAGTCCTACAGCGTGCAAGCAACAGGAAATGTACTGACACACTGGTCAGTATTCCCAGCGTAGAAAAACTCAAAGCCTACCTCACAGTGACACAGTTCCTCCAACAAGGCCATACCCACTTCATCAAAGCCACACCTCCCTATGAGTTTTTGAAGGCCAGTTACTTTCAAAGTACCACAGAATCCTATCATAAAAACCTAAAAGTGCTTAAAGACCCCCCCCAATGCAGCTAAGTGTCAGCGATAGACCCTGCTCAGGGCATATATTTAATAATTGATGATTTCTTTAATGTGTAGTTGATAAAAAAACATAGGGTAAATAATGTCATTTTTGCTAAAGTTTTAGCTAAGTTAGGTGAATGGTGTTACCTCAATTATCTTTGTATTCTATTTTTTGTGTGACAAAATACATACAAATAAAATAAATCTCTCTCTATTTGAATTTATCTGTTGTTTGTGGCTACGCAACAAAGCACCCCTAACTGATTGGTGTAAAAGGACAATGGCATCTTTCTCATGACTCTGATAATTCTTCTGCCAATCTTATTTGGGATTGAATATGGGTCTGCTTCCCTTCAGCTGGAGTGTACATGCAGGACCGGGCTGGGCTGACACTGTTAATACAGCTTCACTTTGCATGCGGCTGTTGGTCTTTCTGGGGGCTAATCCAAGCGCCTTCTGCAGTGCAGCTCTCTAAAATTCTAACGTGTGAACACATCTCCAGCTTGAGCTTGTCCCGTATTTTCTGTGTTCTGAAACTCATGGGAGAGGGGCTACAGCCTCAATGGTGTGTTTGTCAGGAGGCAAAGTTCATCGGAGGACACTTGCCTGACTGTATACTCTAGAGAAAAAGTGGATACTCTAAACTAAAACAACATGCTTAGACAACACTCTTTGAGAGGAATGTAACAAGATCATGGGCTTTCCCCCCTCCCCCCCAGCAGGATGTCTTTTGGGTCAAAAAATACTTCATAAGGGTATTTTAAAAATCTCTAAGAACAGACTCTAAGGCACAAGTGGCAAACATTGCTTGCTTCATATGCAAAGGCAGTCTCGATCCCTGGGGATGTGGAGGGGGTTTAATGGTATTAAGAATGGATAGTTTCTCTGAATGGTGCTTATTGACCACAAGAGCACAAGCATACTGGGCCCCAATGAAGCCATATTCGAACCTTTACACACCGCGATACAGGCCAATATACTGCATTTAAAACCTTGGATGCAGCTCCATGCTGAACAATTGTAATAGGACAGCCACAGCAGCTCACTAAAATTCACACAAAATGGCACAATAGCATCAGGTGAAATATCAAGCAGTAGCATCTCAAAAGAAGACAATGTGTTAGGGAAGACAAAATGTGGGTGGAGATTAATCAGCAGAAAGTATTTCCATACAGGAGAGGACTACCTTGAACTAATGCATCATAAAGAAAAGACATTGTTTTGAAAAGAAATGAAGTGAAGAAAGTTTCTAGCATACTAAAACTAAGGAACACTATTGTATGTATTATGCATGTATGTATGTATTTGAGACAGGGTCTCTCTAAAGAGTCCTGGCTATCCAGGAACCCACTATGTAGACAAGCCTAGAACTCATAAAGAACGTGCCGCCATTGACTACCAAGTGCTGATATTGTCATGCTCCCTGGTGTCTGGCCTATCGTACATGATTAGTTTACCTCTGGGGCAAAGGCAGCATGCTCAGCTTGTTTGCGTTAACTAAATAACCACATGACTTGTTAACTTCTCATGCCACCTTCCCCATGTAAGAATATTTCACCAATTCATGCATGCACACAAACACACACTTGCACATCTTTGAGGTCTCCATGCTTAGCTGGCACCAGCACTGACATTCTGGCATCCAAGATATTGTAGGGCCACCAAGGAAGAACATCTGGGATTGACCCCTGGGCCTCAGTGCATGACTGCAAAAAGGGAAGTTCCCTCCAGCATCTCCCAAAGTTAAGGTAGAGTGATTCATGAAACACCCGCCCAGACCACAATCAAAACATGTCCCCAGTTGGCTTCAACTGCCTTTATATCCCCTCAAGTAAATCTCCACTGCCCAGTATGGCTCACTGAATCAAACTGGTTCTTACCATGGGCATCATTTTATTTACTTGAATTTCCTCAGCCTTCTATGACTATTGAATCCTGGCCTCTGTTTAAATAGTCTCATTTATCTCATTAGTGACATAGCCAGGGCATGAATTAAGAAAAAATTAACTGCTGAATCCAGATTCACGTAATGATTGATTCCTAAGAAAATGCTTAGTTTCCACACTAAATCCCAGGACTTCTGCCAGTGATGATGATGGAAACACTGGCATATTTTTCAAAGCTAGCCTGCCACACTCCCTGCTGTACTGATTGTTCCAAATTAGAGATCTGCTGCTTCCCCGTGGGCATCTTGCGGGAACATATAGATTTTCTATTGAGCTGCTAGGGGGTTGCTTTAGTTCTGCACAGCAGCCAATTTAAGGAGATTGGAGCAATATATGCAATCCTGCAGCATTGTCAGCATTGACGTTGTCTGATCAAGACTAATATCATGAGCTGGGGCGGGGGAGTGGCGAAACCTGATAGAGAAGTCATAACCCCAGCTATACGGAGTCAGTGTGAGCTGCCTGAGAACATAGGTTAGGGAGCTGGTGTTAGCTTGCTATGTTAGCTCTCTTTATCTGAAGACAGGGTGGGTAACATGTAACTTCTCAGATAATATGAATTACAGATAATACATGTTAAATACCCAGCATACTATCTGACATATAAAAATATGTGGCTGTTATTATAATAAGAGAGTATGGGCTTGTAAAACATAGAAAATCATGTATCATTCATCTCAAAGTAGGTGTTGTTAAGGTGTTTGGTGATATTATGCCTCTTCTATAATCAAAATGTGAAATCAATAGTTAATATCCAGATGATTTTTAGGAAGTTTAACAGATTTCTCCATTTTCCCACCAGTGTTATATTTTTGTGCTTCTCAGGAAATATCAATATTCAAAATCTTTTGCCTAAAGCATATTTTTTAATTTGCTTTTGGATAATCCAGCACTATTTAAAATGTCCTTTAATCATTTTTATTCAAAAATGTCCATTCTCTTTGATCTTTTTGTTAAGTATCTGAAAAGGAGACTGAGAAATTCATTGCTAAAAAAGCACTGAGATATTGCCTAAACAGGAAACAAAATGTAAATGCCATTATTGAATATATTGTATGTTACCATCAGGGCCCTGAAGCAAAGAATTAATTTTTATAAATGAAAATTAAATCAGAATGTGTCGGAAAGTAAGTGACAGAGTGTGAGGAGACTGTTCTTGAAATGGAAACACTTTCATGGGATGGGATTCATTCATTCATTTTCATTCATTTGTTCACTCATTTCTTAAGTACTGTGTGGTGCTGCATGATCTAAACATTGTGTTGCCCATGACAACAGCCTTTCCAGCATTCCTGTGGCTATGTCTAGTGGGGAAGATATTAGCACGTAGATGGTGGGGAGGGCCAAAGTAAGAAAAGCAAGAAGTGCTGTGGGCTGTGCTAGAGAGATGAAACTGGTTTAAGGAGTTTATAAAACCAGTGGCTGTTAAGAAAGGAGACAGGAAACCAAAGCTTTTATATTTGGGAACAGTGTTTCCAAGGGAAATGTCAAGGTTGAGTTGGTGATCATGAACCTACTGTAGTGAAACTCAAGGTTGACACAGGACAAGTGACTACTGCGGGATGGAGGAGGGGAGGGCAGCAGGGGCTGCTGTGGGGTGGAGGGGGGAGGGCAGCAGGGGCTGCTGTGGGGTGGAGGGGGAAGGGCAGCAAAGGCTGCTGTGGGGTGGAGGAGGGGTGGGCAACTTGCTAGCTGTGTGTAGATTGGAACTGAGAATTCTTTAAGCTAATGTTAGATCAGAAAGCATTCTTTTCTTATGGAACATAAAATTTAACTGTAGAATCCAGTCACTAATGACGATGGTTGTTATTCTTAATAATCATGTTTAGGATATTTTGGTGGATACACCCTGCAAATAATTTTCTTTACACTCATACACTGTGTTATGAGTTTATCCTGTCAATTAAATATCAGGATTATAGATGTTTTTAAGTTAATCATATTTATCTTTTTGTCATACTGAAAATCTCAGCTTCTAACAATATTGTAAAATTACATCTTAACTTCACTTAATATTAAGCGTGTTTCATAATAGCAATATCAGCCATCTATTAGCACACTTAATGACTGAAGTATAATTCCCTTTGTAGCTGATCTAATATGATAGATCAAATTGTCACGTCGTAGTTATGTGGGTGAAAGATCTTATCAGCATCACAAAATGATTTGAAGGATGTGGGTAATCAAGAGAGCCTGACTGAGTACAGAACAGTCTGCATTATTGAAGGCAGCTCCTGAGATCGTTCCTTCTAATACTGGCTGTATTTATCACCTAATATAGAACATTTAAGTTATGAAATACCTGTGTTTCACGTATTCAGTATTTTCTTAAACAATATTGTCTCTCTTTTTCTATAGAAAACTTCACCTTACGGCTTCTATAATCTTTTAATAGGTATCATCTGCTAAGAGTATTTCATAAAATGTCTCTTAGAAAGAAGAAACAACTATATTTAAGGTTTACTCGCTATTGAGATTAGAAAGGTCAGTTGATTCATGATCCGTTCCCTGGCTCATTCGCCATTATGAAGGGAATTGGGTCAGCTACTGTACCAACTGGTTTTTGTGTATCAACTTGACATGAGCTACAATCATCACAGAAAGATGTCTCGGTTAAGGGAATACCTTGATGAGATCCAGCTGTAAAGTATTTTCTCATTTAGTGATCAGTGGGGGAGGACCCAGCCCATGGTGGGTGGTGCCAGCGCTGGGCTATTGGTCCTGAGTTCTATAAGAAGATAGACTGAGCAAGCCACAGTAAGCAAGTCTGTAAGCAGCATCTTCCATGGCTTCTGCATCAGCTCCTGCCTTCAGGTTCCAGCCCTGCTTGAGTTGTCCCGATTTCTCAGTGATGAACAGCAGTGCTAGTGTGTAAGTCAAATAAACCCCTTCTTCGACAACATGCTTTGTGGTCATGGTGCTTCACTGGAGCAATAGAAACCCTAACTAAGACAGCTGCTTTAACCTCTGCCCCATGTAGTTATTCCTTTAAGATACACAAGCACTTCTTTCTAAAGGCACTGGGGTGAAGTTTTGTCTTTGTGGTTCTGCCACACGTATGCCAAATAGACTCCTTTCTGTAATAGGCAGAAACACTTACCAAAGCCCATATCAAATATATAAACAAATAGAGACACCTAGCTTCTACTCTCATTATATTCATTCTCATCTGTTTTTAAATATTGCCCTATTTAGCTGGGCGGTAGTGGCACACACCTTTAATCCTAGCACTTGGAGGCAGAGGCAGGCAGATCTCTGTGAGCTTGAGGCCAGCCTGGTCTACAAGATTTAGCTTCAGGACAGGCTCCAAAGTGACAGAGAAATCCTGCCTTGAAAAATCAAAACAAACGAAACAAAACAAAAATCAAAAAAATGCCCTATTGATATAATATGGCAAGTAGCACTCTCTACATATTCGTCTTCATATGTTCTTAACAAGGTATTGTGGAAACATCTTTTCCTATGCAGATATTTCAGTACCACATAGTAATACAATACAAGTATATTTCTTTACAATTGCCTAGCACATCTTGGGATGTGTGTGTGTGTGTGTGTGTGTGTGTGTGTGTGTGTGTGTATGTGTGTGTGTGCTTTCACCCAGCTCCAAAACTGTTAGACCGTTGGTGGATTTCACCTTTTAGAATTGGTTTGGTAGACAGGTATAGTGGCTCACACCTTTAACCCTGGCGAGGCCAGCCTGGTCTGTATAGTGAGCTCCAGGACAGGGGAAAAACAAACAAAAATGGTTTGGTAGTAGAATGCTTCTTTTGTATTTGGGTGTTGGTTAAGAGTATAATTTCTATTGTATGCATGTGCGTGTGTGTGGGGGGGGATTATAATATCTTGGATTTTCCTTCCATTCTGCCTTTGAAATAGGATGTTAGCCTCACCAGCATAAAAGGTTGTCTAGATTTCAGATTTTTTCTTTTAGAGTGGTGGGAGACAACTAATATTTCAGAGAACTTATGAAATTTACTCCTTTTCCATTCTCATGATCATCTGAGGATATTCTTCAAGTTCAAGGACAATTTGATCTGTCTTCCTGAACTATCTGGGCACCTCTAAGATCCTGTGCACTATTTTCCCCTGACTGTAGCTCTTTTTTTTTTTTGAAAGCTTTGTAAATTACTAAGAACATTAAGACTAGATTGAAATGTGCAATTGGACACACTTTACTTAGTCTTTCTTCTGGCCAGAAAGTTCTTTTAAAGTTTCTTTAAAGGTTTTGAAATCATATTTAATCTGCTATTAATTATTTTCTTATTTCATTTTGTTTTGTGGTATAACTAGAACTTTTTTCTCTGCTCAGGGCAATATAGTTCTTGATTTACTCTAGTACTTGAATGATTTTGGAATTTTGATTTTGATTTTTTTCAGAATCTATTGTAGTATACAGTGTGAAGAACAGATTCAATTTTGTCTTATATTTTCCTATCCAGGTATTTCAGTACCACATAGTAAAATGTCTATATTTTCCCAATGTCTTAGACCTTTTATCAGTATTAAATTTTATCAGTATTTTATCAGTATTAAATTTTTATGTCGGATTAGTTCTATTTCTATATTTTCCAACTGTGTTTCATTCACCTTCCAGCTTATGCATGGTCTAGTGCTGTCCTGTTGAAATTGTATAATCCAAATCATTTGTTTTAATATCTGGCATAGTGAAACATTTCCTAGTTCTGGTTGCTTTGTAGTTGTTGTATTTCTATGATTATTTTTCTCTGAGACACAGTCTCATGTGGCCCAGACTATTCTTGAAATCATTATGTAGCTAGGGATGACCTTGACCTGATCCTCCTGCTTCAACCTCTCAAATACAAAGACTGTAGGTACGTCCCACCATCCTATTCCTGCTTATTTCCTTTGAAGAAATTATATTCAATGAGTCTAAAAGAAAAATGGAAGAAATTTTGTGGACATTTTTGCCCTTTAGTTCTCGAATCTAGCCATACTGTTCTTGTCACAGGCAACATCTTTAATCCTAGCATTTGGGAGGCAGAGAGACAGGTGGATCTCTGTGAGCTCGAGTCCAGCATGGTCTGCAGAATGAGTTCAAATACAGGCTCCAAAGCTATAGAGAAACCCTGTCTCGAAACAAAGCAAAAACAAAACAAAAAGATCAGAAAAGTCACTAATTTTCATATATCCAAATCCAATAGGTAAGAAGAGGAAGGACTGCAGAAAAAGAAAGCATACTCAAAGTGTATTTTGCACAAATGTTAAATTGTCACAAGGAAACTTGTATAATTAGTGCAAAGGAGCAAAAACATTTTGAAAGTTCATGAAGTATGCAGCTGGCCACCCTCCTTTCACTCAACTTTCACAGTGTTCAACATCTCTCCTTTCCTCTCCCAGGCAACATTTCTTTTCTTGGTTTCCAGGACACCATTTTCCCAGGTTTCTCCTATCAACCACTGGTTCCTTCTATTTTTTCTTCTTTCTTTTTATCACTTAGGTCTCTGGGGTGCACACCAGAGTCTGGTATTTAGAATTCTCATTTTTGTCTAAGCTCTCACATCAGGCTTTGTGGTTAACATAACATGTTTGCTGAAGTCCTAAAATTTCATTTCTTGCTCAGGCCTCCCCAATAATTACAGAGTTTCTTCTGGTTCATCTGTATTGGGGTGTTCAATTCTTGCTCTTGGAGAGGCACTAGTTTTTGTTGGTGTTGTGTTGCTCTTTGTGGTGTTGAGTGTCTTCTCACCTTGTCTATCCATTTTTTCCTCTCACTGGTATAGTTGTGTCTGTGTTCCTGGTGATCACTCTTCCAGGTGCCAGTGGATCCAAGGCTCAGAATGGTTGTTACTCTTGGTGGAGTTGGGGTCATGGTTCCAGTCCCCCCAGTGATTGCTAAGTATTCCTGGAGGCTGCTTGGCACTCCCAGAGGTTGCTCTGCAATTTCCAAGGTTGTTTGGGCTTGTTCCCATGGATGTCACTTGTCTGGGTCTGCTCCTGAGGTGTCGCTTGAACATGCTCTCGCAGAGACTGCTTGTTTGTAAGCTCCCTTGTATTTCCTCTTTCAGAGGTTGCTGCTTTGGGTTTCCATTGGCTTGGGCCTGCTCTGGAGAAGTTTGCTGGTTCGGGCCTTCACCTTTACATCCTTATGTTCTCTACATCTTTCTCATATCAGAAATTTTAGTCAATACATCATAATTTTTTTCAATATTTTGTAAGATATACTACATTGCTTTTCTTGGTGAAATAGCTTCTTAGAAGTTCCACTTGTTAACTCATATGTCTCTGGCCAGTTAGGTTCATAATGGTTAATCAGCCATATTTGTCTTTTACTATCTGAACACTCTTGGAAAAGAGACATCTTCATTCTTTTACATGTTTTATGCACATGTTCTTTCTTCTCTAACTGCTTCAGTCAGTGAAATCTTCATCTTTGATGTTTCCTCCTTTGTAACAGGACATTCTCTAACACATAAAGCTTCTCAGATCACATGATGTCAGTCTTTCAAATTTTTGGCAGAAGAAGGATCTGGAGGAATTAGAACACAGAACAATATCATTTCTGTCTCAGTTATGGTATATATTGCTGTAATGATACACCATGACCAAAAAGCAAGTTTGGACTAAAGGGTTTCTTGGACTTATACTTCCATATAGCTGTTCATCACTGAAGTAAGTCAGGATGGAAACTCAATCAAGGCAGGAATCTGGAGGCAAGAGATAGTACAGAGGTCATGGAGAGGTGCTGCTTACTGGCTTGCTCCGTATGGCTTGCTCAGCCTGATTTCTTATGAACACAGGACAGTCAGTTCAGTGATGACCTCACGCACAATGGGATTGGCTCCACCCTATCAGTGGCTAAGTAAATGATCTACTGGCTGGCCCACAGCCTGATCTTATGGAAGCATTTTCTCAATCAATGTTCCCTCCTCCCAGATGACTACGTTTGTGTTAAGTTGACATGAATCTAGTCAGCATAATTTCTAATAATGAGAAGGAAAGGTAAAGTATTTGAAATCCTGCTTGCCTTGATTTCCATAATTCTTAGTGATGGGAGGAGAGGTCATCAGAAAAAAAAACAGATACATTTATAGACTTCTGGAAGAAAAGGTTTCACACATGAAGCCACATTCCACATAAGATAGACGGAATAATATGATGTATCATCATCTTTGCCTCTTTCATGGTTTTCCTAAAAAACAACTGAAGTAAATATATAGTGTGAGATAGTTTCTGTAAGTTGTAGAATTAGAGAAAGCTATAGGACCAAGAAAAGTATGAGGCAGGTAGCTTTCATGTGAGAAAATCCCTGAATTAGTGTAATCAACATCGGCTCATTTTCTTCCAGTACAGAAATGAAAATGAAAAAAATCAGAGTATTAAATACCAGGGGAAAAATACCAATATAGCAGGTAAATGACAAGCTGAATTTCAATTACTTCAAATCTAATGTTGTTCATGCTAGAATTGTTGAGCTAAACAGAAAAAAAAATTATTCCCCTTAGGTAAATGTTAATGTTCTCAGACTTCCAACAAGGATGTAGGTAAAAGGCAAAGAGGCTAGTCAATTGTATTATGCTAAGCCTTTGAGACAGAGTTTCCAACACACCTCTTAAATGGATGCTTACTATGAATGGGAGCGTACATACCAATTATGGTTGCTGTCACTTTGCATACCTGAATGTCACAAGATAATATGCCAGCACATGAGAAATAGTTTCATGCACTCAAATAAAATGTGCATTATCTCAACTTAACAGTTTTAGAGGGCCAGTGTGGGTTGGCTGTGGTTTGGTTAGATGCTACTAAGTTTGGAGGCAAACAGAAAAGAATCAATCCAAAGATGATGTGATGTATCTATCATTTATGCCACTAACACTGGAAAGGTGTGTTGCACAAGGTGAGAATTTCTTTTGCGCACCAGGCCTACGCTAGTTTGAGGATATGCACCAAGAATCTCTGCTATGTTTAATGGTCTTGACTGTCCTTTAGGGATGAGATTATTTTGTTATTTTTCAGGCAAATCTTTAAAAATCTTAAAATCAGAAGAGATATTTTATCACAGTTTCTCCCAACTGTTGAATCAGCTGGTGAAAACAATGGACTCAGTTAGACTTGCTTATGGGATCATGGGAGCCTGTGCCTATGCTGCTGAAGAAAACATCTGTCCTTTCCTCAGGAGCCATTACATGGCTAGAATACTCCAGAAGGGGCAGGGCCTTTTAAGTCCTTAACTCTGAAATAGATTGTTGAAGTGCAGGTCCTTCGCGGGGAGCCACAGCTACTTAGAGTTCAAGAGTACAGTAACTGTGCCATGTCCAGATGTTAGTGTACCTCTTTCTCTGGTCCATAAATTCTTTGTACCTCCTCTGTTTTATTCAGGCTTTCTCTCTCTCTCTCTCTCTTTCTTTTTTTACATAAGGCCCTACCCCTACGTCTCCTAGACTGCTCTCTAATTCACTATATAGCTGAGAGATGGTCTTACATACTCAAAACTTCACCAAGTCCCAAGTGCTAAAATTACATATCGAAACTGAATTGCATTCATTCATTCATTCATTCATTCATTCATTCAGGCTTTCATTGTCTTTTATTGAAGGAAAGAGTGTTGAAATCATATGGTTAATGGTGATTAAGAAATTAAATTTCTGTCTTAAAACATAACTGAGCTACTGTTGGGTTCTTTTATTTTATTATATGCCTTATACAAGCTGGCAGATATTTAATTCAGCAAAAGATAGTGAAGTTTATAAAAAAAAAGAATAATTCTAACTAGTTTCCATGACTATTAGGATTTCAAAGCTATGCTAATGGAAATCTTATGAAAAAAGTCATATAGCTTTAATTTTATTGTAGCAACTTATATTCTTAGGCTATTAAACAAATTCCTTATTTTAAAGTACCTTTTACTTGAATACATTAAAGAATTCTACTGTCTTAAAATCTCCAGCACTCCACTGTTTAATATCAAAGTGTGACTTTCTGGCCAAATAGCTGTATTCCATTATGCATACCAACAAACAAGTGATAGAAAAATTTCAGAGCTCAGTTAAGATTACTAATTAATTCTCAGGTTCCAGACAATAGTATTCCTTCTCCTTTTTAAAATTATGAAGTCAACGTGGATACAAAATTAAATAACTCACTCAAGATCAGAGATGTAGTAAATGAATCATAAAACCAGGACACAGGCCTGTCATTTGAACTCACATGTTTCTGCAAAACCCCCATCTCAAGAATAAAAGGACAGGAACATAGAAATATCTGTCCAAGTTCTTTATGATCTTGCACAAAACTGCAAGAATTTCAACTGTTTGTCTCTGGATAATGTCAGTAAGATGAACATGTAGGAAATACAACATTTCTTGTGAGCATCTTTAGCAGCTGAGGAGAGTCAGTTGTGTGACAAAATATGTGAGGGGATGCCCTTTCCTTCCCAATCACTTCCAGAGGGTCACAGGTAATGTGATTGAATCTCATGTGACATTCTTTAGAACATTAAATAGTGTCTCTCAAGAGAGAGAGTTTGACCTTAAGTGTCTTTTGGCCATTTGAACTTCTGTTGAGAATTCTCTGTTCATCTCAGTGCCCCATTTTATAATTGGGTTGATTAGCCTTTTATGGTCTAGTTTCTTGAGTTCTTTAAGGTCCAAATCAGGAACAGAAGAAGAGAGAGCACGAGCAAGGAACTCAGGACCGCAAGGGGTGCACCCACACATTGAGACAATGGGGATGTTCTTTCGGGAACTCACCAAGGCCAGCTGGCCTGGGTCTAAAAAAGCATGGAATAAAACCGGACTCACTGAACATAGTGGACAATGAGGACTGCTGAGAAGTCAAGAACAATGACCCTGGGTTTTGATCCTACTGCACATACTGGCTTTGTGGGAGCCTAGGCTGTTTGGATGTTCACCTTACTAGACCTGGAAGGAGGTGGGAGGTCCTTGGACCTCCCACAGGGCAGGGAACCTGGTCTGCTCTTCAGGCTGATGAGAGAGGGGGAGTTGATTGGGGGGGTATGGGAGGCGGAGGTGGGGAAGAGACAGAAATCTTAAACAAACAAATAAATAAATAAATAAGAGTGAGAGAGTTTTGAGTTAACACGGTCCGCTTCTTCTAAATGCCAACATCAACTCCAAATTAGTGCAGGGTCTTGAGAGATGGCTCAGAGGTTAAGAGTACTTGTTTGATTGCTGCACCAACATGGATGGTCTGGGGTTCACAGCCATCCATAACACCAGCTACAGAGGATCCAATGCCCCATCTGACCTGTGAGAGCACAGCATGCATGTGGTACACATACATATATGTGGGCAAGACACTCATATACATAAGATAAAATGAATAAATATAAGTAATTAAAAGGAGTCCACTTTACATAAGACTAAGAACAAAGAGTTGGCCCTAGGGACTGGAGTATTGATGTGACAGACACAATCATGCTTTTGTTTGGAGGGACGCTGGGCTTTGTGTTAGGAAAGCAGTGGAAGGCTTGAGTGCTGAATAATGGGCCATATACTAAGATCATGAAGTCAACGGTGCTGAGGGTGACTTGAACTGTAGGGACCCAGTTCAAGGGGTCTCAGAGAAGGATTTTAGTATATGACCTAAAGACAAGCACCATTTGTTGAAGATTCTTTTTTTCCCCAACTGTATAATTTTGGCTTTTTTTTTGTCAAAAATCAGCTATTCATAGGTGTGTGGATTTACTTCTCAGTCTTTGATTCAGTTCCATTGATCAATCTGTCTGTTAATATACCAATACCTGCAGTTTTTATTACTATTACTCTGCAGTACAGCTTGAGTTCAGCAATGGTGACACCTTCAGAAGTGCTTTTATTGTACATGATTCTTTCAGCTATCCTGTGTTTTTGTTTGTTTGATTGCCTTATGAAGTTGAGTATTGTCCCTTTAAGGTTTGCAAGGATTGTGATGAAATTCTGATGTAGATTGCATTGAATTAGAAGATTCTTTTTGGTAAGATGGCCTTTTTCACTATGTTAATCCTATTGATCCATTATCATGGAGACCTTTCTATCTTCTGATATCTTCTGAAATTTCTTTTTTCAATGATTTGAAGTTCTTGTCACACAGGTCTTTCACTTGCTTAGTTAGAGTTACACCAAGATATTTTATATTGTGTCTATTGTGATGGGTGTTATTTCCCTGATTCCTTTCTCAACCTGATGTTTGTGTATCGGAGGGCTACCGATTTTCTTGAGCTAATTTTGTATCTAGTCACTTTACTGAAGTTATCTATGAGCTGTAGGACCTTTCTGTAGAATTTTTGAGATTGTTTACATATACTATTAAAACATCTGCAAACAGCAATACTTTGATTTCTTCCTTTTCAATTTGTATCCCCTTGATCTGCTTTAGTTACCTTAATGCTCTAAGTAAAATGTCAAGTACTATATTTAATATACATAGGAAGAGTAGACAGCCTTGTCTTGTTCCTGATTTTATTGGAATTGTTTTAATTGTTTTAACTTTCTCTCTATATAATTTGATGATGGCTATCAACTGACTTTATATTTAGGTATGGTCCTTGTATCCCCGATCTCTCCAAGAATTTTATCATGAAGGGGTACTGTATAATGGCAAGGGTCTAGTGAGATGATCATGTTTTTTTTCTTTTTTTTATATGTTGGATTAGAGATTTTCATATTTTGAACCATTCCTCCATCTCTGAGATGAAGCCTACTTGACTGTGATGGATGACCTTTGTAGCAGGCTCCCTTTGGGCCATCAACCAGCTCCCAAATCATAACAAAGAATTATTGTTAGTTATGAATTCTCATACTTATTTTATGTTCACCTACTAGCTCTTATTGAGATTCTCTCTCTGGGAGAGGTGTCTATGGAAGAATCCTCCACCCAAGAACCAGAACCAATCCACTGGATGCAAAAGCACGAGGCAGTTTATTAAATATACATAGGTGCCTGTGGATGCTGCAGCAACTAAGTTACAATTAAGTTACTGAGCATCCCAGGCTGATGGCACATCATGTATTTATAAGGATTTAGGAGTTACATAAGAGGCTTGTCTAGCAACAGCATTTCATTGGTTCTCAAATTGGCGGGCTTAGCTCACCCTGGGGACAGCCCCGTGTCTATTCCCGAATTTCCCCGAAGGAAAAAAAAAAAAAAAAAAAAAAAAAAAAACATAAAGCCAGATAAAACACCCTGTAGCAGGTTGACAATTTAGATAGTATGTCTTGGAGGAGGGGGTGGAGTAGCCCCAAAAAACCACAAAGCTAGATAGAGCACTCTGCTGCAAGTTTGACAGTTTAGATAGACTGCCTTGGGGGTGGAGAATTCCCTCTTCTTAGCCTAGTCAGTGAGTCTGCAACCCATAGATATCCAGTTTTAGCATCGGCTGAGGTGTGGGGGCCCATCTGAATTTCAGCAAAGTTTAACATGGTACATGGGCATGGGGGATCTTTCAAATATGGGGGTCTTTCATCATAACTTAAATTAGCCTGTTTCTCTTCGTCTACATTTTGCTTTAGGGCTTTTATCCCCCCCCCCACTTCTGTATGTCCTAGTCGGTGTCTGACTGGCTGGCTTTGCTCCATGCATCTCCCTCTGTTTCTCCCTGCTTCCTCCTCTATTCTCTAGTTTGGATTCCTCCTACTATTTATTCTCTCTACTTGCCAGCCCCACCTATCCCTCTTCTGCCTAGCTCTTGGATACTCAGTTTTTAATTAGATAAATCAGGTGCCTTAGGCAGGTAAAACAGCACATTTTTATATTGTTATACAAATGCAACATAAACAAATGTGGCACATCCTTACATTGTTAAAAATGCAGCATCACAAACTGTGACTGCATGGAGCACACCAAGAGGTAAGTGACTAGTTTCCTTGTCGGACAGCCCAGTGTCTAGGCCATGAGCTACAGGGCTAAAGCCCTGGCCCCTCCCCCACATGTTTTCACTCCTCTGGGCAGCCAATAGGCAAGCCTCCTGCAGGTAGGCCACTCCAACCCCTCCCCCTTCAGATCCGGTAGCCTACAAGTCCCAATCTGCCCCCAACTCCACTAATCTTCTGCAACCTCAGCAAGTCTCGGAGGCACCCAGAGCTACTGCACAGAGCACATCAAAAATGGCTCCCTGAGACACAGACAGCAGCTGCAAGCATTGAACCAAGAGGCAAAAACACTGATTGCACCCACTGGATGAAGAGATGAATAGGCACCAATGCAAGAAAACAATCAACAACTTAAAAAACAACATAGCAACACCCACAATCAGTGGTCATACATCCGGAAGACCTCAACATTTTAACCCAGAAGAGGCAGAAGAAAACGATCATAAATATAATTTATGAAGATGATAGAGACCCTTAAAGAGGAAATAAAAAGTTCCTATAAAGAAATGAAGGAAAAGACAAAAAATGGAGGAAATCAATAAATCTCTTAAAGAACTCTAAGAAATCAAGAAAAAAATCAAGCCGGTGAAGCAAACAGTTCAAGATTAGAAAACTGAAATAAAGTCAATAAGGAAAACACAAACTGAGGGAATTTTGGAAATGGAAAATACGGGTAAATGAACAGGAACTGTAGATACAAGAATCACCAACAGAATACGAGAGATGGAAGTGAGAATCTCAGGCACTGAAGATACAATAGAGGAAATCAGCCAAAGAGAATGTTAAATCCAACAAATTCTCAACACAAAACCGCCAGGAAATCTGGGACCATGAAAAGACCAGACATAAGAAAAATCGGGATAAAAAAGGAGAAGAACTCCAGTTCAAAGGCACAGAAAATATATTCAACAAAATCATAAAAGAAAACTTTCCCAACCTAAAGAAGGATATCCCTATGAAGGTACAAGGAGATTACAGAACACCAAGTAGACTGGACTTCAAAAATGTCCCCTCACCATATAATAATTAAAACACTAAGCACACAGAATAAAGATAGAATATTAAGAGCTTCAAAAGAAAAAGGCCTTGTAACATATAAAGGCAGACCTATCACAATTGCATCTGAATTCTCAATTGAAACCCTGAAAGCAAGAAGGTCCTGGACAGATGTGCTGCAGACACTAAGAGACAATGGGTGCGAGCCCAGAGTATTATACCCAACAAAGCTTTCAATCACCACTGATGGGGAAAACAAGATATTTTATGACAAAACAATATTTAAACAATACCTATCCACAAACCCAGCCTTACATAAAGTACTAGAAGGAAAACCCCAACCCAAGGACGCTAGCTACACCCACAAAAACACAGGCAACAGATGATCTCACACCAGCAAACCCCTTAAAAGGGAAACACACAAACACTACCACTGAAAGGTAACAGTCAACAAAGCTGAACAGAGTTGGAGATCTGAATGATGAGCATTTTGACATCAGACAAGGAGATGCAGAGTTTGGAGTTTGCCCAGCTGGTTTTTGGTTTTCCTTTCATCCCGTATTTCTTCACCATCCCCTTTTCCTTCATTTTAGAATGGTAATGTTATCCTGTGACATTATATGTCTGTTTTTAGGAAACTACCATTAAGATATTGCATGAGTCTCAGAAGAGACTTTGAACTTTGGACTTTTAAACATTGTTGAGATAGTAATAGACTATGGGGACTTTTGAAGTAGGACTAACTGCATTTTATGTTATGTTATGTTATGTTATGACTACAATTTTCTGGGAGCCAGGGAGTGAAATGTGGTTGTTTACATAGGAATGACCCCCATAGACTCATGTGTTTGAATGCTTGGCCAATATGGAGTAGCACTATTAGGTGTGGCCTTGTTGGAGGAAGTGTGTCACTGTGGAGGTGGGCTTTGAGGTCACTTGTGCTCAAGCTATGCCCAGTGTGACTCACAGTTTCCTTCTGTTGTCTTGCCTGCAGATCAAGATGTAGAGCTTGCAGCTCCCTCTCCAGCACCAGATGTGCCTGCCTGCCACTATGATTTTCATCATGATAATGGACTAAACCTCTGAAACTGTAATTAAGTCAAAATTAAATGTTTTTTTTTTTTTTATAAGAGCTGCCATGGTCATGGTGTCTCTTCACAGCAATAGAAATCAGAACTAAGACAGAAATTGCTACCAGTGTAGGGGACATTGCTGTGACAGATCGGACCATGTTCTGAGGAGAATTATGAAAGGACATTGAAACTTTGGACTAGAAAAGCCGCTGAGTGTTTGGAGCTTGTGGGGATGCTCTGTAGGAGCTTGGAAGAAAGTTGAGAGCAGTACAGGGGATGAAGGCCTGGCTTGTGAAGTTCTAGAGGTAACTTTAAAAACTCTATCAGGACCATTTGTTATTCAGAATTATAATTCTGTGATTCTGGTTAACAGTGGCTGAAACATTAATTATGATTACAAGATACTAGAACTACTGAAGCAAAATTTCACTTTGTTGTGATATATAATGCTGGACAGTTGAATCTAAGACATTAGCAATGAATAAGAAGAGATCAGCATCATTGAAGTGACATCATCTCAGAGCTGTTTCTAGCAAGGAAACTTCTTGAAACTGAAACAAAACCCAGTCTCCCAAACTGTAGAAACAAGGAGGATGTGAAGAGAAGAGATCCAGGCATTCCAGGGCATCCCTGCTCATGGGACACCGATAAACATCTTAGACCAGGAATTCTGAATATCAATGACTATCCTTCAAGTCAGACTGGTGCAAGGGTTGCTATTGGATTGGGTCTGCAAATGAAGACACATAAATGCAAATGAATCAGAAGAAGTCAGGATTGTAAAGAGGGTTTGGAGTAAGTGTGTAGATTTAAGAGTTTAAAACGTTTGAAGTATAAAGCTGAATGACCACTATAAATATAACAAAGAACATCAAATGCTTTCAAGATAAAATTAAAATGACAATGGGATGTCAATAATTTGATTTTTTTATTCAGTTGAGCTAGTTGTTAAAAAAAAAAACGTGGGTTTCCTTTCCCAACAAGTGAAAACTTTTATACCTATCTATTAAGATGGTATAAATTGGGTACTTTGACAAAGGCCAGCAAGTAGCAGAGGGTGCAGTATCTTTAAGCATCATTTTATGGTCAGTAAGGAAAACCTATAAAGTTTCCATTTTTTTAAAAAAAGAATCAATCCTCCACAAAGAATGGGGAGTTGGTTGTTGAATGATAACTAAGCAAAGGAAAGTCTGTGAGGAGTCAAGATAAAATTGTCCATAAACTCTGTTCCCAGTGGTCAAGCTCAGAGCAATGTCATAACAAGGTATTCTTTATTAACTGGGCAATTAACACATCATTATGAAAGAGCTTTCAAATATCAAGTGCCTTAAATGAGTTTTGTACAGATGTTGGAGCTTATTCAATTTGAGTTCCAATCCCATGGGAGCTACTTAGAATACAGGTATTTTACAACCCTAATTTCAGCAAAGCTGGGTCCATGCATTGTCAAGCAGAAGGGAAGACACAGTGCCCTACTTCCCCAGCACAGAAGGGTTGAGCTCTGTCACAGCCTTAGAATGCATCTCCATTGAGCCTCCCGGTGGAGCTCACAAGACTGCCACCCACCGCAGCTTTCTCTTGAGATAGCTGTGCTTGTGGGAAGTCCTATGCTTTGTCAGTAGATGTGGAGAATGAGCTTCTAATAAGACTTGATGGATTGGAACTCCACTGCTCTGGTGCAGTACCCCCAGTCTGCAGGAAGGTGAGAGACCAGCCCCTAGACTGTACTGCCACCCCCGTCCCTGCCACACCCACTGGACTCCGTCCCTCCAAGACCCACTCTGCCACCCAACCGCATGCACCTGACAAGCTTCTCTCATGAGCTATCCCCTGTAACCTCAGAAGAGTACATAAGCACAGGCATAAACCACGCCAGTTGAAAAAACAGGTGAGTGACTAGCCTCTCAGCTGGACTGCCCCAACGTCCAGGCTCTAAATAAACCCTGGGACATAACCCATGACCCTCCTCCTCCCATCCAAGCACCAGAGAGGCAGCCGGACCCTGCCTCCACCTCTGGTGGAAATCCACTGCTCTGGTGTAGTCCCTACCAGCCTGAAAGTAGGTGAGAAACCTGCCTCCAGACTCACCCCCATCCCTAGCACCCATTGAACTCTTTCCCTCCAAGACCCACTCTGCTGCCCAATCCTATGCACCTGAATATCACTCCTGTGGCCAGTTCTCCCCTGCAAATCCAGCAGACTACATAGGCACAGATGCAAACACTCAAGTTGGAAGAACAGGCACAAGCACAAGCCACACCAGTTAGAAAAAAGATGAGCAAACAGAGACCCCCAGAGAAGCTAGCAAAGAGAGCCCTGAGAAAAAACATATATAGATCCCCCTGGGAAGGGGAAATAGATAAGATCTCCTGAGAAAATTGGGAGCATGGGGGTTGGGGGAGTAAGGAGGTCAGAAGGGGAGTAGAAAGGGAGAAGAGGGGAGAACTTGAGGGAATAGAATAGTCAAAATGGGGAAAGGACAGAGACAGAGAGCAAGGAAAGAGATATCTTGATTGAGGGAACCATTATGGGGCTATCAAGAAACCTGGCACTAGAGAGATTCTCAAGAATCCACAAGGATGACCCCAGCAAAGATCCTAATCAATAGTGGAGAGGGTGCCCGAACTGGCCTTGCCTTGTAGACAGATTGATGACTACCCTAAATGTCACCAAAGAACATTCATCCAGCAACTGATGGAAGTAGAGGCAGAAATCCACAGCAGAGCACTGGACTGAGCTCCCAAAGTTCAGTCAAAGAGTAGGAGGAATGAGAATATGAGAAAAGTGGTTAAGACCATGATGCCAATACCAACTGAAACAGTTTACCTGAGCTAATAAGAGCTCACCAACTTGGGCCCTACAAGGAAGGAATTAACATAGGACCAAACTAAGCATTTGGAATGTGGGTGACAGTTGTACGGTTAGGCCAAACTGTGGGGCCACTGGCAATGGCACCAGAATTTATTCCTATTGCTTTTACTATCTTTTTGGAACGTATCCCTTTTGGAGGGATACCTTGCTCAGCCCTTGATATAGTAAGGAGGGCCTTGGTCCTTCCTCAAAGCAATGTGCCTTACCCTCTCTGAGGTAAGGTGGGGGAAGAAGGAGGGGATAGGAGGATGAGAACTGAGATTGGTATGTAAAATAAAAAAGACAGTTTTTTGTCTTTAAATAAGATAAAAGTAGAAAAAAGAATACATCCAACAACTGAAAGAGCAATGTGGCACCACCAGAACCCAGTGATCCTGCAAGAGCAAAGCCTGAACATTCCAATGCAGTTGAGACACAAGAAGACAAACTTTAAAATTACTCTATGAAGAGGATAAAGATTCTTAAAGAGGAAATGAAAAATTCCCTTAAAGAAGTCGAGGAAAAGGCAAACAAAAAAAATTGAAAGGAATTAATAAATCCCATAAAGAAAGCAAAAAAAGTTATGAAAAACAAACAAACAAACAGGAGATGGAAATGCTAAAAGACTTGAAAACTGAAATATAAACAATAAAGAAAGCACAATCCTAGGGATTTCTGGAGATGGAAAATCTGGGGAAGCAAATAGGAACTACAGATACAAGTATCACCAACAGAATACAAGAAATGGAAGAGAGAATCTCAGGTGTTGAATAGGAGAAATAGATTCATCAGTCAAAGAAAATGTTAAATTTAGTAAATTTCCAACACAAACATCCATGAAATCTAGGACACCATGGAAAGACTTAACCTAAGAATAACAGGATTAGAAGGAGAAGAATTTGAGCTCAAAGACACAGAAAATATATTAAAAAAAATCATAGAAGAAGACTTTCCCATCCTGAAGAAGGACATGCATGTAAAAGTACAAGAAGCTTATAGAACACCAGATAGTCTGGACTAAAACAAAAACTAAAACAAACAAACAAACAAAAATCCAAGCAAATAAAATAAAACAAACAAAAACTTCTCTCACCACATAATAGTCCAAACACTAAATATAAAGAAGAATAAAAACAGAATTTCAAGAACTGGAAAGAAAAAAGGCCAAATAATGTGTAAAGGCAGACTGACCAGAACTGTACCTAACTTTTCAATGTAGTGTCTAAAAGCTAGAAGGTCCTGGATAGACATATTACAGATACTAAGGGATCATGGATGCCAGCCCAGACTACTATACCTAGCAAAATGTTCAGTCAACATAGATGGAGAAAACAAGATATTTCATGATAAAACCAGATATAAACAATACCTATCCACAAATCCACCACTATAGAAAGTTTTAGAAGAAAAACACCAACTGAAGAAAATCAGTTACATCCATGAAAACACAGGCAATAGATAATTTCACAACAGAGAAACCCAAAGAAAGAAAACATGGACACTACCACCACCACCAAAACAAAAAAGAAATTAACAGGAACTAAGGATCATTGGTCAATAACATCTCCTAATATCAATGAACTTAATTCGCTAATAAAAAGTCACAGGCTAATAGAGTGGATACAAAAACAAGATCCATCCTTCTGCTACACACAAGAAACACACCTAAACTTCAAAGACAGACATTATCTTAATGTAAGGGATTGGGAATAGATTTTCCTATCAAATGGACATGAGAAGCAAGCTGGTATAGCTATCTTAATAGCTAAAAAATTAGACTTCAAGCTATAATTAATCAAAAGAAATGAAGAAGGACATATCATATTTAAGAAAAAATCTATCAAGATGAAGTCTCAATTCTGAACATCTATACCCCAAATACAAGAGCACCCACTTATGCCCACTTTTGCAAAAATAAATATTACTAAAGCTTAAATCACACACCAAACCCTACACATTAATAGTGAGAGACAACACACTACTCTTCCCAATGGGCAGGTGTGCCAGACAGAATTTTAACAGAGAAACAAGGGAACTAACAGATGTTATGACTAAAACAGACTTAATAGACATCTACAGAACATTTCACCCAAACACAAAAGAATATTTCTTCTTCTCAGGACCTCATGGAACCTTTACTAAAACTGACCACATACTCATGCATACACATACACATACCATACCACATACACATAAAGCAAAACTCAGAAGATACAAAATTTGGAGTAATTCTTTGTATCTTATTGGATCACCATGATCTAAAGTCAGAATTCAACAACAACATAAACAACAGAAAGCCTACAAATTCATGGGAACTGAACAATTCTCAACTGGATCACCCCTAGGTCAAGGAAGAAATAAGGAAAGAAATTAAAGACGTTCTAGAATTCAATGAAAATGAATTCACAACATAGCCATACTTATGAGACACAATGAAAGCAGTGGTAAGTGGAAAGTTGATAGCACTAGGTATCTACATAAGGAATTTGGAGAAATCTCACATAAGTGACTTAATAGCACACTTGAAAACTATAGAACAAAAATGCACAAAGTCACCCAAGAGGAATAGATGCCAGGAAATTATCAAACTCAGGACTGAAATCAATAAAAATAAAAAGAAAAATACAAAAAATCAATGAAACAAAGCTTTGTTTCTTTGAGAAAGTCAACAAGACAGACAAACCCTTATTCAAACTAGTAAAAAGGCAGAAGAGCGAATATCCAAATTAACAAAATCAGAAAAAATAAAGAGGACATAACAACAGACTCTGAGGAAATCAGAGCATTACCAGGTAATACTTAAAATCCCATACTCCACAAAACTGTAAAATCTAATACAACCAGGCAATTTTCTGGACAGGTACCATATTCCAAAATTAAATCAAGACCATATAAACAATTTAAATAATCCCATAACCCCTAAGTAAATGGGAACAGTCATTAAAAGTCTCCCAACCAAAAAATGCCCAAGGCCAGATGGTTTCAGTGCAGAATTCTACATGAATTTCAAAGAAGAGATAATAACAATATTCTTCAAATTGTCCACACAATAGAAACAGAGGGACATTGACAAATTCTTTTTATGAGGCCACAGTTACCCTGACACCCAAATCACACAGAGACTCAACAAAGAAAGAAAATTACAGACCAAACTTTCTCATGAACATTGATGCAAAAATACTCAATAAAACACTGGCAAACAGAATGCAAGAACACACCAGAAAAATCATCCACCATGATCAAGCAGGCTTCATCACAGAGATGCAGGAACTGTTCAACATATAAAAATCTTCAATGTAAATGACCATGTAAACAATCTGAAAGAAAAGAAAAACACATGAGCATCTCATTAGATCTTCACAAAACCTTTGACAAAATCCAACAGTTTTCCTGATAAAGGTTCTGGAGAGAACAGGGATATAAGGAACATCCCTAAATGTAATAAAGGCATTATACAGCAAGCTGATAATCAACATCAAATTAAATGGAGAGAAACTCAAAGTGATTCCACTAAAATCAGGGACAAGACAAAGCTGTCCATTAACTCCATATCTATTCAATATGGTACTTGATGTTCTAGCTAGAACAATAAGGAAACAAAAAGAGATCAAGGGGATACAAATTGGAAAGGAAGAAGTCAAACATTCACTATTTGCAGATGATATAATAGTTTATTTAAGTAACCCCAAAAATTCTATCAGGGAACTCCTACAGCTGATAAACATCTTCAATAATGTGGCTGAATTTAAGACTAACAACAACAACAACAACAAAAGGGTAGCCCTCCTATATACAAAATGTAAATGAACTGAGAAAGAAGTCAAAGAAACAACACCCTTTATAATAGCCACAAGTAATATAAAATTTTTGGGGGTAACTCTAACCAAACAAGTCAAAAACCTATATGACAAGAATTTTAAGTCTTTGAAGAAAAAAATTGGGGAACAGAACAGAAAGTGAAAAAAATATTTTATGCTTATGGATCAGTATTATTAATATAGTAAACATGGCAATCTTACCAAAAGCAATCTCCAGATTCAACCTAATCCTTACGAAAATCCAAACACAGTCCTTCATAGACTTAGTGTAATTATTCAGCCACAGATAAGGCTGTACTTCCAGGTCCTAAAGGCAGGCACTTTTGGACAGGCCCTTGGGCACAAAGGGCCCCTCACGGCCCACATGTGTGCATGTGTGGTTACATTCATGTATGACTCAGCTAAACCCTTGTGTGCATGTATGAGTCACCCATCATCTGAGTCAACAAGGTGACATAGTCATGCCAACCCCCTGTGTGCATGTGCTAGGCAGCTTTTAAAAGCTGGACTCACCATCTCCCTCTCTTTCTCTGCACACCAATCCCCAGATCTGTACGTACCCCCTCTAATAAACTCCTAAGTGGGTTTGTTGTGTGTTCTGTGTTTCCTTCTCACTTGCGCCAGGTAATTTCACTTAGAAAGAATAACACTCAACTTCAGATGGAAAAACAAAAATTCCAAGTTAGTTAAAACTATTTTGTACAATAAAAGTACTTCTGTAGGAATCACCACTCATGACTTCAAGCTCTACTATAAAGCTATACTAATAAAAAAAATTTGGTATTGGCATAAAAACAGAAATGTGGATCAATGGAATTGAAGACCCTGACATAAGTCTACACACCTATGAAGACGTGATTTTTGACAAAGTAACAAAAAATATACAATGGAAAAAAAATCATCTTCAACAAATGGTGCTTGCATAACTTCATGGTTGTTATGACTGTTGTCACTTTAAGAGACAAGCCATGCCCACTCCTGATGCCCCCCCTCACCATCTTAGCCTCTCTGTGTTCCCTTTGGCCGCATGCACGCTCCCCTTCTCCCACTCCCTTCTCCCGCTATCTCTGTCCTCTTTTCCCTTTCCTTTCTTTCTCTCTCTCTCTCTCTCTCTCTCTCTCTCTCTCTCTCTCTCTCTCTCTCTCTCCCTCCCCCCCCCCTCTCC
>NW_026068219.1:509436-564417 GCF_014885135.2 Alexandromys fortis
TTTTTTTTTTTTTTTTTTTTTTTTTCTGTTTGGTCCCCTAAGGGATGTCTCAGCAAGGTTCTTTTGTTCGGCTCTGCTCAGCCTTGCTCAGCCCCTCTGAAGGACGTCTCAGCAAGGTTCTTCTGTGCTGGCCAATGGAGAAGATTGTCACCCAAGACTTTTAAGCAAGATTTGTTTGCGAAGGAGTAGTTCAGAAGAGAGGCCGCCTCTGCAGGAGTGGGAAGAAGTACAGCCAGCAACTGAACTGAGGGACTTATATAGAATTTCTTAGGTTCAGAATTTTCCCCACGGAAAAAAAGATTTTCTGCTCAGAGACTGGTAAATTTTCCTACTCAGGGTTGGATTAACTTCATTCATTGGTCAGGAGCATGGTTGGCTCTGATCTCAGTGCTAAACTGTTCTTTTTAGCCTTTGGCTTTACTTTTAGGGTCAGGATGTAGTTTTTTCACTGGCTCTGTTTTTCTTTGTCTCTAATTTCAGAGTCAGGGTGTTTTTCCTTGTTTCTGGGTTCAGAGCTAAAGTGTTTCTTTCATTGGTTCAAATCTGAGCTTTATGGTGTGTTTCTTTCACTAGCTCTGGTTTCAGGGCCAGGGTGGGTTTCTTTGGCTAATCCCTTTTCCCTACAGTATTACTCAGCAGAGGAAAACAATGGCATCATGAAATTGGAAGGCAAAAAAATGGCACTAGAAAAAAACCAATCCTGAGTGAGGTAACCCAGACGCAGAAAGACAAACACAGAATATACTCACTTATAAGTTGATATTAGATGTAAAGCAAAGGATAACCAGGCTACTATCCTCAGCCCCAGAGAAGTTAGGTAACATTGAGGACCCTGTGAGGGATACATGGATCTCCCTGGGAAGAGAAAACAGATGAGATGCCCTGGGTAAATTGGGGATGGAGGAGAGGACTGGGGAGATGGGATCATGAGGATTCGGGATGGTTGAATTGGGGGCAGGACAGAGAGAGAGAGGGAGAGTAATGAAGAAGCCACAGAGCATCACCTAACCGTTTACACTCACTGTCAATTACGTTTTTATTCACTTAGGCATCACAAAAAGAAAAAGAAATGACATCTAAATCAAGAAAAAACAATTAACTTGATATCCTCTGTCATGACTCATGTGACCTACTGCCTGCATTTTGTCCCTTGTGACCTAATATTGCTGTTTCCTGGGTTCCCGCCTAATATTAAGGAGGTTTTCTTATATACTCTATGAAAAGCAATAAAAACTGAATGTAAATAATTCTCCCCACCAAATATCTTCTACGAGTTTTCCCTTTTATGACTTACTATGAAGACTGCTTGTTTCCTAATTTGGTAGCACTGCATTTAAATATTACTGGCATTTAGACTGTTATTAAATGCTATGTTATGAATTTGTTTCTTTTATGTTTGGTTGCTTTTGTGCTGCTGGGAATTCAACCCATGGTCTTGTACATATTAGCTAACTATTCTGTCACCGAGTTACATCGCTGCAGGTATTTTTTTTTTCTAGCAACATAATATGGCAGGTTACAGCAGAGGCAAGAAACAACTGCTGACATATGTTCTCATCACATAGGATAACTGTTAGGCAGAGGTTCTCAACCTGTGGGTAGCAATGCCTTTGGAGGTCAAATATTAGTTATCCTACATATCAAATATTTACATTATGATTCATAACAATATCAAAATTTCAACTATAAAGTAGCCATGAAATTTGAGGTCACTGTAACATGAAGAACCATATCAAAGGGTTGCAGTATTAAGAAAGTTTAGAATCACTGGGAGCAATGCATATTTTAATTAGCTAGATTTGTGTTTCATACTGTGCATTGCTCAAGTCTCATGGTGTGCACAATAAATATGTGCAAACTTGAAATATATTAATGTTTAACTTTTAAACAATGAATCAAAGAATTTCAGTATAAAATATAGTAGTTGGAGGTAAAGGCAGTTGTGAGCCACACCACCTGACATGGGGGATCACACTCAGGTCCTATATAAGAGTAATGAAACTTTAACTAGTGACCCATTGTTATAGCCCCACATCTGGCTTCTTATAGAGGTATGGGCTATTTGATTTCAGGTCCTTATGATTGCACAGCAAGAGCTCACCTCCTAAGTCATCCTCCAGCCCCAGATTGTTTAATGACGGGTGCTGTGGAAACTAAAATGTTAGGACTATATTTCCCCATATAAGTATTTAATTATTAAAACGAAAATCTTCATCTCTCAGAACCAAGGGTAGAATTGCTTGCTATAGAAGAAGATTGGAAAGAAGGGTTTTTATGCCACATACATTTACTTTAAGGATCAAGAATATAATCCAGATATCAGAGAGGATATCATTGCTTCTAAAACGGCCTGTTTAATCCAAAGAACAATGCACATTTAAGATAAGACTGTCTTACTGAAATATTCACAAGTAGGTTATTGATGGCAAAGTTAGCTCTTGTCAGTTTCAGAGGCTATTTCTTTATGAGCATGTAACAGGGAGAGAAATAGTTTCATAGATATAGATGTTAATAGAGAGAAGTTATCAGCATCCTTAAAGAATCTACAAGTAATAAAGATAGGAGGGAAGACTTAAGCACAGGAGATTTGGTCCTGGGGGCTCCTAACCTCAGGAGTGTCCTGTAGCTCTGCAGCTGTCTCTGTATTTATTTTATCTACTACTCAGTTTTTAAGCTACATTTTCTTATCTTCAAAGATAAGCTTGAAAGGTTTTGAGGTGTCAGCTTCATCTTGCCTGGAGCCCTGTGAACCAGGGGCAAAGAGCAAAGGTTAACTTTAATTGTCAATTGGTTAAATGAGGTGGGCGACCCACTCTGAATTTGGATGCCACTTGGGGAAAGCTCAAATAGCATTGGAGTGGAGGAAAAAGTCAATTGTATAAAAGCTGATGTGGCATGGCCAGCTGATTCAAGTTCCTGTTTCCTTGATGTCCCCACAATGATGGACCAGAGCCTGGAATTGCTAGTTAAAATAATCCTTCCACACCCCTCTGCATGCAAAGGCTTGCTTTGTTTCAAGATAGTTGATCACAGCAACAGAAATGAAATCAGAACAGCATGTAAGAAAGTCAAACAATAAGCACCATCTGCTAGCCTTACAATAAAATTCTAAATTCTTTCGTTGAGCAGTCAGATTTATATTACTGCATGAAACATAAGCCAAGTATGTTGACATTGCTAATAATATTTTCAGGTTAGAGAAGCTGTCATATTGAAAGCTAGGACCCTTCCTCTCACCCCAGCCGCTTTATTTCTTATTTCCATTTTCTCTGACTCCTCCCAAGAGAGCCCTCTCAGGTACCCATCCCAGTTGTCTCTCCCTCTTTTCTCTCTCTCCCTGGAGGAGAAGCGCTCTTTTATGGTCTTGTTAAAGGCCAGCAATTCAGCTTCCCTGTAAATGCTGCTTTTGTGCTCAGGCCTTCCTGGTTCTGAAGGATGCCTGCCAGGCTGTTTTCTCCAGAGTCTAGAGTGTCTCACTCTGATCCCATCTCCCTGACTCCCCAAGCAAGGGATGCTGCTGAATTCTTCCCCCAAACTGCTACAGCAAGCACAGAGAAATGTTGACACTGTTGAAAGATGTAACGTCCTACAAGGAAAGCTTATATCTGCTATGAATGTGTGACCATGGAATTTATTCCATGCTATCTTGGAATAAATACCCCCGAGCTCTTTATGGAGAATTTGACTGACAAATCCCAAAGCTTGCTTTATCACAAATGTATATTCATTAGCTATGAATGTTCTGATTTATCCCATAGGGGATAAGCTATCCCATGAAGGATCTTGTGAGTCTGTCCTTCTGCTAACTGAGGATGAGGTTGTAGCCTATGTATGAACATGTAGCTCTATACACAAGCTGCCAAGTGTAACCTAACAGAGTATATTAGTCAATAAGGGGCAGTAGTAGTGATGGCAACGCCATAAGGTTGTAACGGAGCAGAAAAATCCCCATGGCCAACATTTTGATTTTTCCTTTCCTATGTAGAGATATGTTTAGGTATGCAAACATTTTCTGCTGTGTAACAGCTACCTGAGGCTTCTTCAGTTCGGTAACCTGATGTGCAGGTTTATAGTCTGAGAGCAATAGGCTGTACTATGCAGATTTGCACAAGTGTGCTCTGTGAGCATTGCAAAATGAAGAAATTGCCTAATGATCTATTTTCTGAGTAAACCCTTATGAGATGAATTGAATACACACACAGACACACACATATATACTTTTTTGTTATTATTATTAAAATACCATTATGAAAACAGCTAATTCAAAACTACAGTACTTCATGGCAGGGAAGTCAATGTGGCAGAGGCTTGGATGAGCTGGTCACATGCCATCCACACTCAAGAAGTAGACAGTAACGAATTCTCACTGCTGCTCAGTTTACTTCTATACCAGTGGTTTTCAACCTTCCTAATGTTGTGACCTTTAATGCAGTTCCCCATGTTGCTGAGCCCAACCATAAAATTATTTTGATACTACTTCATAACTGTAATTTTGCTACTATTATGAGCCATAATGTAAATATCTGTTATGCAGGATGTCTGATGTGGGATTCTGGACTCAAGTCTGTGGAGTGTGGTTGTTCCCCGAAATCTCTCAAAGATTTTACATGTAGGTATAGGATGTTCCTTTCCAGCTCGAGTTAAAAAGCTGACATCTCTTCCTGGGGACAAAAGGTCATGTTATTTTAAAACCTAGCAAGTCTTTTTCTCCCCACTAGAAAGCTGGCGCCAACAAATATAATTTGTGGACAGTCTGTCAGATGATAAACTAAGGGAAGTACCACTTCTGTTGTTGCCATGACAATGGACTCCATCCCCAGTCTTCCCTCTACTGAGGGATGGCTTGGTACAAGAAATGTTAGCCTGCCTGCCCTCAATGCTGCCTCCCCTCATTCTGACTGTGTATGTAAATTGGGTGTATTTTGCTTATTCCTTTGTCTTTAAGCTATATATAAACTAGCATTTTGCCCCACCAAACAAGCTGCCCAGTACCCACAGCTTTCCTAATGGATCCTAACTCATACCAACAGCCGCTTGATTCCTTAACCTCTGTACTACCCCGGGTCCTAAGATAGCCTGTGCACCTTGGAGTCTTGGTGCAGATGCAAAACAAGACTGATATGTGACCCCAAAGGGGTTGTGGCCCACATGTTGAGAATCTCTGACCTATGCAGCCCAGAAGCCAAGTCAGGGAATATTATCACCCTCAGGGACTGGATCTTCCCTCTTCAGTTAATGCAGTCCAGCCTATCTCCCACAGGCATGCCAAGGGACCCACAGTCTAGAGAACCTATGCAGTTGACAGTTTATACCAGCTATCAAATTTATATACATATTCATATAAATTATCACATATATGCATACATACATATGAAAAATTTTGCTCTCTCTCATTCTCTCAGTGCTCTCCTTCTGATTCCTCATGTGTTAATAGCTAATAATTTATCACTGTTTTGCCATACTCCCAGTTCTCCTTTCTTTCATACTGCAGGCATTTCTGATACCATGGTGACAAAATGACTTTCTGTGGACAGTTAATGAATGAAGTGCTTCTAAGCAGAAGCTCTTAAAATGTGGCACAGTTTCCTTGTCTTCTGAAATGCCAAACCAAAAGAACACCTTGTACTGTAATGGTGACAGTGTGACGATAGCCAGCCTTCACCCAGTGCTGACCCTATCAGGGACAGAAGGATAGACTCTTAGTTCATCCTAACCTAGCTCATCACTACCATTAAAACAAACCCTATGTCCTTTAGTTTGTTAAAGTCTGTACTTTGAATTCATGTCTCTAAAATCACAACTCACTCGAATTTCGTTCAGTTCAGTTTGCATTTTCTAGTAACATGGCTGCCTTGTACCTATGTTTGTTTACTTTTATACACACAAAATCTACTACAAATATTATATAAGCTTTCTGCCTGTTTGCTTCCCTTTTGATGTAGTCAATGCACATTTTGGACCTATTTGTAACACATTTAATAGTTACAAAAATTCCTTGTTATGAATGATTTGAAAATACCTAACATAGTATAGAAGATGACTGCGTAGGAAAACCTCCTGGCATGTGTTAGCTTAAGATCCTAAATAAGGAGTGACCATAAATAACTCAATGGCAAGAAATCAAATAGTCTTATTAAAATAGATGAAACACTTGAATAGATATTTGTCAAAACAAAACATACAAATGACCAGTAGGTATAGAAGGTGCTCATTATCATTAATCATTGTGAAAATGAAAATGACACAACAGTAAAAATGCCATCATCAGCAGAAGAAGGAAGCAATGTTGTCAGGAAGTGGAGATGGTAGGTCCTTGTCGCTGTAGGTGGCAATGTCGATTAGTAGGGTCATTATGGAGAACTAGAAGTAGAACTGCCATGTGAACCAATAACACCACTTCCTAATACACAGCCAATGGACTTGCACACTGTATATTGAAGAATCATTTGTTTTTTCATTTATGACAGCATTGTATAAAAATCTAAGTTTTAGAATGGGCCCTAAGTGTCCTTCCATGGCTGAGTAGAAAAAGTGTGTATGTGAGCAATGAAATACTATTCATCTTTAACGGCTGGGGATAATTTTGGCATTTGTAATTGTGTGGAGGAAGGCATTAGATTAAGTGAAAAGAGCCAGCCAGATAAAGAAAAACATCTACAATTCTTACTTTTAAGTAGAATATAAATCACTTAAACTCCTGGTAGGAGAAAGTGCAAAGGTAGTTACCAGGAACTTGGGCTGAAAGGGACTGATAAACACTGTTCAAAGGCCTCAGGATTTCTATTTTAATGGAAAATACACGGGAAAAATTCTAGATTTCTTCTGATGTGATGTATACCATAATGAAAGAAAGTATAAATGATTTTTTAGAAAGAGTTTTATAAAATCAGTAAGCCTCATAAACGCGTGTGGTTAAGTTCACAGAGCGATGGTTCTTCAAGGAGTCTGCACTCCAGTTGTGGTGATGTTTTCCTATATATTTCCAGAAAGGACTTTCTTTCTCTTCCTACCACAGAAAATACTTTAGTTTTCTTGAACTATTTTTTTTTAACTCTATATTTTGAAAAATGCTTTCCTCAAAGAATCTGAAAACTGTAGCATGAGGGACTGGCTTGTTGGGGTTTCTGTGCTGCCCAGTTCCCACAGCCGGTAAATCCCAAAGAAATCACTCAGAGAGTCTACATTAATGATAAACTGATTGGCCCATTAGCTCAGACTTCTTATTAACTCTCATAACTTATATTAGTCTATTATTCTAGTATGTGTTAGCCACATGGCTCAGTACCTTTTTCAGCAGAGCAAGTCACATCCTGCTTCTTCAATGTCTGGACAGGACAGCAGAGAGGGCTTCCTGCTTCCCAGAATTCTCCTGTTCTCATTGACCCACCTCTACTTTCTGTCTGGTTGACCTGCCTGTACTTCCTGCCTGGCTACTGACCAATCAGCACTTATTTAAAACTTAATTGACAGAATACAGAATTGTCTCACACCAGAAAACTATATTCTTATCTGATGACAATAACCAAAGTAAGAAAGGGAAAACAAGCCCAACAGGTCTTATGCACTGCAGACTGGGACAGACGAAGGCCTTGTGACCTGCAGGCTGGGACAGATAAAGGAAGGCCTTGTGAGCACAGGCTAGGGACAGGTGAAGATCAAATCTTGTTGAAGAAAGGCTGTTCTGGAGCCTTGCATAGTGCCTTCTGCTTTGCAGAGAATTTACCAAGTGTTAAATTCAGCTAAGTAAAATTGCTGTATTTTAAAATTAATGGAACCCAAACACACAAACTAAAAATTTATCCTACAGTAATAAAACCACAGTGAAAATTTATAATTTTATGGCAAAATTATTGAAAAGATAAGTACAAACATCTTTGGGGTAGAAAGTAAAAATGACAGTGAGAATTTCTTCCAGAGAACAGGATTGTAGATTTGTGTTTAAAGTAACTTCTAAATATAAGTTTCATGCAGCTCACAAATTGCTACCAAATAAAATAATATTTATAAACATCATTTATAACAGTTACCAACCTCATTAATTTTGTAGCTTTAAATATGGCATGCTCCAGTGAAACAAAATAACTCATTTTTCTTTTGCTAAGGCAGGGTCTGAAGTATCTCATGCTCACTTTAAACTTACTGTGTATCTAAAGATACATGGTCTGTCTAACCTTCTGCCCCCATATCCCCAGCGCTGGGATTATAGACAAGCCCCACTACACAAAATCCGTGGTGCTGGATATCAGATCCAATGCTTTGTGCACCCTAGACAAGCCCTCCACCAGCTGAGTTACACACCACGTTCTAATTAATGTTTAAAAAACAACTTAGAAATACATCAGAATGCATCCCTGGGGACACAGCTAGAAATAGGATCAGGGTACCATTGCTGAAATCTAGTTTATTTTTTTTTCTTTTTCTATTGTTTGGCATAGTTAGACCCTATTGTGATTTTGATTTCTTGTGAACAGGATAATAAGTGCTTTCGTGTATGTAAGACATTACGTCCCTCCATGTGTGAGGTTTCTGAACACAGTCTCAACGTTTGCTGGAGCACAGCACAGGGAGGAAGGGTGCTGTCCAAGGTGCTGAACCCACGTTTCTGGAATAAGGTTCAGGGTTGGCTGTGATTCCAACTGCACACTCTTTACTGCACCCTTGTAGCCACAGACTTTCAACTACTTATTTACAGAGTGCTATCAGTTTCTTATCAATGGTCTGGAAGACAAAACATGTTAGTTCACTTAATTCTCATGCTATGTTTCAGCATTATGTGAACTCCAAGAAGTCATGGAATAAATATAATATAATATAAAATATAATAAAACTCATACTAACAAATGACATAAAGGATGGGTTTACAAAATTTGCATCAAGATGGGTTTATAAAATTTACCACAATCATTGGAGCAATCACCAGCTAGCTGGGCATGGTGGCTTATGTCTTTAGTCCTTGCCCTCAGGAGGTAGAGGCAGGTGGATCTCTGTGAGTTTGAGGCCTTCCCGGTTTACACAGTGAGTTCCCGAAAGCCAGGACCACACAGTGAGATCCTGTCTTAGAAAAAGAGTCCTCTCCTTGTCTTGATAAAATACTAGTACATGCTACCTAGTCGATGATAGGGACTGTCAGAATGCTTCATATATGTTAAGTAATGCAGTCATCACAATAAACCCATAAAGCCATTCAGTTACTCTCATTTTATAGAAGAGGAAAATTGAGAAATACAACTATAAAGAGCTGTGAACAGAACCTGTGTATAGGCAAACTGGTTCCTGTAAGTGTGCTTTTAATTGCCACAATGTACTGCAAGAAATTATTTGTAGGATTATGTTGTCTAGAATGAACAAAGAAAAAATTGACTGTAATGGTTTACTGAGCACTTTTTTCCGTTGCTAAAATTGCATCATTCCTGGGATCAGTCAAGGCAAAAATATGGACCAGTTTCTAATTTTCTAATTTTGGGAGAATTTTTAATCAATAAAAATTTACTTTTATTTATTTATTTATTTATTTATTTATTTATTGAATAACTCAGTATTACATAGTGATTAAATAACTCAGTATTACATAGTGATTAAACAGGCTGAAAGGTTCAGTTAGTGGTGTCCCAAATAACATGAGGGCATTTGTAACTATAGGCATTTACTATTGATATTTTTCTTTTCTGTTTTTTTTTTGTGTGTGTGTGAGAGAGAGAGAGAGAGAGAGAGAGAGAGAGAGAGAGAGAGAGAACATATAAGTGAGAGTGTGAGTGATCTGCCCATGGCTACAGAGCAAGAGACCAGAGCAAGGTGTTGGATATCATATATTCCTCTACACCCCATTGCCTTGAGACAAGGTGTGTTACTGAACTTGAAGCTCACCAGTTCAGATAGTCTGGCTTGTCTATGAGCTTTCAAGGTCCACCTCTATGCTATTCCCTCACAGTCCTGGAGTTACAAGTATGTACAGCCATGTTTAGTTTTTTTGTTTTTCTTTTTGTTTTTTTGTAGGTGCAAGATATTTGAACACAGGTCCTTGTGTTTAAAGGGAAAGCACTCTTTCTCACTGAATTATCTTCCCACTGCCAGACCCGCTTCTTTTTCCATTCAGTAAGTATATATAATATGGGAAAAATAACAACTCAAAGTAATTTTGCTGGTTAAATGCTTTAATAAATCACTTTTATAATTCAGTAAGAAGAAGTGCTTAGCACCTAGCAAATCTCAGGGAACACTAGTCATTGGCATGGCATGTTTGATATCATGGATTGGGCTGCAGTTCCATTTTGGATGCTTTTTCTACCACATGTGTTTTTAAACACTCATCTATTAGTTCAACAAATTAAAATGACATGAATTACAATGTACTTTAAGTAAACTGTTTTCCATTGTGAAGCTAATTTTAAAGATGATATTATTGGAAAAATTTAAGTATTTTAACACTTACATATGTAGTAACCCTATTTGACTTAAAGGAAGAACTAAGTTTTTTTGCATATGTGGTTAGCTAATTATTATTTTGTAATTAAGACCATGAAGAGACCAGAAAACAGTGTCCTGATAAAGCCTGATGACATATTTTATAAACGACCTAGTTTTGGGTCACGAATAGAGAGAAAATGGATACTTAAGAGAAATATTGCATTGTCACAATTTCTAATTGACATTGTTTCAATTTACTATCGAAACAGTATCATTCCTTAAAGAATGTATTAATAGTGATTCTACATTTGATATTCAGAAACTCTATGTTCTGATTGTAAATAATAAAATGTAGGCAGGTGTGGTTGTGTGTGCTGTTGTCCCAGTGGCTTGGAAGACTTGAATAGCATGACCGCTTGAGCCCAGGAATTTTCGGAGAAGACTGCATTGGAAGAAAGGAAGGAAGGGTAAGTATATCATAATAATAGTGCGAGTAGCTCAGTAAAAGTGGCAGGGCACTGGAAAGTTGAGGCCATGTGAGAAAGTTGTGTGTGTGCACATACACACATGCATACACACATGTGCATATGTGTTACAAGTGCATGTGGCTGTGTGTGTACATATGTGGCTGTGTGCATGATGAGATCAGAAGAGGACATTGGGTGGTGTCTCCTTATTCCACTCCTTACCCTTATTCCTCCGAGGAGGCCTCTCTCCCTCTATCTGGAGCTCACATTACTTTCAGCGAGGCTGGTAGCCAGCAAACCACAGTGCTCTTCCCATCCCAACCTCTCACAGCGCTGGGGTTACTGGCACCTGTGAGATCACACCTGCTTTGTTCTGTGGGGTTGGCATAGGAACTCAGCTCTTCGTGTTGTGCAGAAAGTACCCCTAACAACTTGGACTATTATTTCCAGGCCCATGAGGAAGTTTAAAAAGAGAATGTCGTGCCCAAACTATAATCTTGTTTGAGTCTTCAAGGTACAGTTTTAAAGTCTTAAGTTTTGACTGTGTACAACTTCTTCCCATTCACTTCTATGACCATAATAGGTATTAGCTAAAATAACTCACATAAAGTAGTAATACCCTAGCTTATTGGCTTTAGAAGAATATATGTATTATACAACAAAAGTGAATTCATTATTAAAGAGTGTTATTAAGTATGGATGAATATATTTCAGAAGTAGGAGAAGCACCTGAAATTATCATTCTGAGTGTGATTCTTAGATTAAATTTAAGTGCACACAATTAAGCAAAAGAATAATAAACTGAGACACCAGAAAATAGTCTAGACTTTATCTTTTAAATATGAGCGTTATTTTAATATGTGACTGAAGAAAAGCACATTGTGACAAATTCAGTATGAAGTCAGGGGTTTTGTCAGTGCCTAGGAGTTTTACTTTTAACGATTTATTTATTTCTATTTCTTGTGTTCATGCCACACTTGTTTGGTGCCCATGGAAGCCAGAAGAGGGTATCAGGTCCCCCTAGAATAGGAGTTACAGATGGCTCTGAACTGCCATGTGGGTCCTACGAATGAAGCCTGAGTCCTCTGGATGAGCAGCCCGTGCTCTTAACCACTGAACCATTTCTCCAATGTTAAATCTCTCCATGTCTCTAAGAGTTAAAATAAATTAATCACAAAGGCAAATTTTAAAAATATTTGTGCATGCATATACAAGACTTTGACATTTGACACTTTCCCCTTTCTCTTTGTGTGTGTGTGTGTGTGTGTGTGTGTGTGTGTGTGTGTGCATGTATAAGATCTGCAGACCATTTGAAATGACTCAGATCAGGAACTGCTGCTGTGGTGATGAGGTGCCATGAAATTAAAAACAAAATTCTTAGTAATATTTTTACATCCCGACTACAGTGCAGTTTCCCTTCCCCCCTTTCCTCCCAGTCTCTCCCCACTTCTTCCTCTCTGCCCTCCCATTCACTCCTCTACCATTGCTATTCAGAAAAGAGGAGGCCTCCCACAGATATCATCAGAACCTGGCATATCAAGTTGTCTTAAGACTAAGAGCCTCCCCTTGTGTTAAGGTTGGATAAGGGAACCCAGTGTGAGGAGTAAGGTACCAAAGTCATCAAAAGAGTCAGAGTCAGACCCATTCTCACTATTAGGAGTCCCACAATAGGGCCAAATGACACAACTGACATATATGTAGAGGATTTTGCTCAGGAACGTGACCTTGTCATGTGTGCATTTCAGAAGAGATTCTTTTTCTGGTCGGGGAAGTTTTGTAATGAAGACAAAGGACAAGCTATAGACATGTAGTCGCTATAGACGTGTAGTCTCTACAGACATGTAGGCTCTATAGACGTGTAGTCTCTATAGACATGTAGTCTCTACAGATATGTAGACTCTACAGACATGTAGTCTCTACAGAGATGTAGTCTCTATAGAGATGTAGTCTCTACAGACATGTAGTCTCTAAAGACATGTAGTCTCTATAGACATGTAGTCTCTACAGATATGTAGTCTCTAGAGACATGTAGTCTGTACAGACAACCCAAATGGTCAGAATATGGTAATGTATTGTTCTGTGCTTTGCTAAGAAAAAGCACAATTTTCTAAAGCTTATCAAAGGTATGTTAGCAAATAAAACCCTTGATGACATGTACACAGAGTTAAGTAAGGAACTTGTTAGCTCTGGAAATATTTAAAGTCATGAAGCATCTCAGCCTGACAGAACCTCAGGTATTTTGAAAACCTCACTGAGGACTAAAATCAGGAATAAACTACAATTGTGAGCGTGAATTGGAGAAAACTGATACTGACTTTATTAATCTCATCCTCCTCATCCATTTGTTTTAATAAAACCAAACCAAACTCGGAGCCACTGAATAAGAAGACACCCACCCCAGCCATTCTTCTGGATCACTGAGAAACCCAAAGAAAAGAAAATAAGTCTGATGGATGGCAAAAAGAATAGCAAGCAGAAGCTGAAAAGGCTCAAAATGAGAGCAATGCCCATGGGCAAGAAAAAGGGTGAATTATTCTAGAAATTCTCACAGAGCAGAATGCAAAGGCCATGGCGATGCTATTCCTCACACATTACAGGACTCCATTAGTGCACATGAAACACTGATTGGAAATCATAACATCGTTTCTGTGATTCAAATAATTGTGATAAAATCATTTAAAATATCCGCTCATTTTGAAGGGAGAGATTGGTTATTTTAGTAGGGTGCAAGTCTACTGAATTTACATTCAACAGGATGCAGATCATAAATCATTGAGATTTCATGGGTGCAGCATTCTCGCCATTTCTAGAAGACACAGTTTCACAGGAGGCATCCTGGTCATCTTATCCCACTCTTGGTCAACTTTTCCTGAGTCTTAGGTATAGAAGTTGTGCTGTAGATGCAGGGCACTTCACACTTACTGTTTCTCTGCATTTTGGCCTGTTGTGGATTGCTTAAATCGTCTCTATTTGTTGCTAAAACACGTTTCTTTGATTGGGGTGAAAGCTCTTCAGATCTTTGAATGTAAGATTAAGGTTATAGACTACAGTTAGAAATTATATTCGTTTAGGAAAATGGCAGTAATATATTTTCCTCTAGGGTCTGTGACCTCTCCAACTACTGATTGTTGGCTACATTTACAGTTTAAATTATGAACAGTCTCACTGAATGGGGTTCACATCCAACAACACAACTCTTGATTACTCCAAAGATAAAAAGGTCACTATTGCACTATTGGAAATAGTTTACTTGTGCCAGTCATTGTTGTGGTTTGTAATAATTTATGACTAGCTGAGATTATTGATTATTTTTCTTCCTTAGCAGCTTGCCTAGTGTCTTCCAGTGCTATGACAATCAACCTCAGGGAGGAGCCTTCTAGGTCAGTTCCAACTCAGTTCTTTCAAGCCCCATGTGCAAAGTGTGTGCTATCTTCTCAATAGAGCCTGCTCAAGTTCCGGGAGGTAATGAAGAGCAATGGCAATCTTGGCATCAGTTCTGCTTCACACACACACACACACACACACACACACACACGCGCACAATGTACTTTTAAATAAGCGTGAAAAATAATTTTTCCCTATGGATTTTAAAAACATATCTATTGCTATTTAAGTTTTCCTCTTATCTCTTAGTCTTCCTCTTTGTAATACTCAATTAAGGCACCTCCTATTTTCACCTTTTACCTTGTACCCATGTCCTTTTGGAAATAAAAACTGTTAAAAGTGCATGCTTTCAGGACTCTATTTTTATGTCTCTAGGAGTAGAAAAGATCCTTAACAGAATCAGTTCCACCCTTTCCCCCCTCTTTATTCTTTTCTTTCTTGTCCCAGATTTCTAGAAACAGATACACACATGGGCTACATGTATATGTATGTATGCTATACAAGACTCCGGTCAGGGAGCCCAGTGCAGAGCTGTTAGCATTTTCACATTAACTTTATGCCCCATTTCCACTCCATCTTTTCCTCATAACTTCTCCAAAGTGAGGATGAGAGATGAGATGACATACTTAAATGAATTACTTTAAGACATGAGGACGTCATTAAGACCCTCAGGTCAGAAGCAAGGTTGCAGCATTCTGGCTTTTCCGCATGACTCTGTGTAGTTCAAGAATCAGAGTCCGCTTGAAAAATAAGTGATATCTCTTAGAGACTTTCCTCAGCAAGTACATTTGCAGGGATTTTCCTGTGATGCTAAGAAGATACAGTTCTCAGAAAGAAGTCTGCTCTACACACAAGTAACTGATCATGTTATGTTTGATTCCATGTTAGCCTTCATTCCGTATGTATGAGTAAGATCAACCAAGGTAATTAAAGCAATTTGTGAAAACATATATGGTGAGATACAGGTAGAAATACTGAGGATAAATCACGAATGATATTTTTATAGGCAAGTAGACAGAACATCAGATTAAGAAAAATCTTAACCTACAGACTTAGCAACCGACATAGGCTCCAAGCACTCAGCGCTTCTATTGTTCAACTTTTATTTTAGTAAAAACTTCAAATAGCTTTCTTCATTACTGACTGCAACTACGCAGAAAATCTTTTTTTTTTCTTTCTACAAGCAATGTGTCTCTTTTAAAATATGATTTCTTCTTTATAAGGAGAAAAATTTATCATCCCTTTTTCTACCTCCAAACAAAACCACTCCAAAGGTCATTTCTATGTCATGGAAGTGCTAGTGGCCAGCAGAGCTGCTAGGGTAGTAGGAAGCTATGCTTGTAGTCACTAGCTAGATCCCTGTCCTGTTAATAATAATGTTTAGTTGCAGATGTATATTCTGGGGCCTATGTCAAAACACTATTTAGATCAGTATTTATAACAGTATTTAGAACAAAAGAATGAAATAAGTATGTTTGCATCGATCAGCGTATTATAGAAATGTGAAGATTTTCATTTATTTAAAAATTGTTTGTTTATAAATGAGAAATTAGTGTAAAACTCCAAATTAACAGTGTATCTTGAAGGGCTAATCATGTGTGCCTTTTAACCTTTTTTGCCAATCTATTCAAATTAATCCTTGTTAAGAGAGTTGCTAAACAGCCAATTATCAAAAGAGGTCAGATAAAAAAGGTTTTGAAAAAGTATCTGCACCGAATCTTTTTGTTTAATGAATGTTGGCCATACATCCGAGCCCAGAGAATATGAATTTCCATAATAAACACATGGGCTCCTGGGTTGTATTGCGGAAAAATGATGAACTCAGTGCTCACAGTAGTGATGGCAATCTTTATTTAGAAACAGTTTGCCTTCATAATACCACTAAAGTATCAAGTATAGAGAAGGTATTTTCTGAAGTTCTGTTTGTCTTTCTTTAAATTCATTGTTTATAGGCTTTTAAAAATATTTATTTTATCTAATTTCTTTCTAGGTACAAAGTCACTGTATCTTACTTTATTTCCTGTAGTGGTATTTCAATTGTATTTTAATAAATAAAGCTTGCCTGAAGGTCTGAGAGTGAAACAGCCCCACTGGTCAGCCTTACAGACCAGGTAATGGTAACACACATCTTTAATCCCAGTAGTCACATTAATTTGCCATAGAAACAGGGCAATGCATGCCTTTAATCACAGTGGTACACGGCTTTAATCCCAGCCCTAGAGAGGATTATAAAATGGGAGAAAACAGCTCTCAGACACAGTCTCATTCTGAGATTCCTGGAGGCAGAATCGCCATTTTGGACTGAGGTCGAGGTACAAACCAGTGGCTGGCTGCTTTGCTTTTCAAATCTTCAGGTTGGTTTTATTTATTAAAATATAACTGAAAAGCCACTACAATTTCTAAGGCTAAGGATGAACTAAAAAGTAAAATTAATTTAGTATCAATTCTTCATAAATAATTATAAAAATATTTCATTATCAAGGGTGGTAGAAATAAAATTAGTGACAAATTTAGTAACTGATGGAAAAGTTTGCAAAATCAAACTACCCACCAAATAGAATATAAACATAACATATAAATATACAGATGTGGATATTGTGTTACTACTTGTATCGTTGTTGTGACAAATCGTGTTGTCACGAAACAAACACAACAAAGGGCTTATTTAGATTACAGTTTGAGGATGCAGTTGATACGTTAGCAGAAGATTGGTGCAATTGTTTACCTTTCATCCTCTTAGCAAACAGAAAGGTGAGGGGAGTGAGACTGTGAGAGGAAGAGAGGGAGGGAGAGGGATGAGAGGAAGAGGGAGGAGAAAAGAGGAAGAAGAGGGAGAAGAAGAGAGGGAGAAGAGGAAGGAGAGGAGGGGAAGGAGAATGAGGAGGAGAGGAAAGGGGAGGAGAGGAGAGGAGAGGAGAGGAGAGGAGAGGAGAGGAGAGGAGAGGAGAGGAGAGGAGAGGGAGAAGAGGAGGAGAAGAGGGAGGAGAGGAGAGAAAAGGGAGGAGAGGTAAGAGGAGAGGAGAGGGAGGAGGAGAGGAGAGGGAGGAGAGGAGAGAGAGAAGAGGGAGGAGAGGGAGAAGAGGGAGAAGAGGGAAGAGAGGGAGGACACAGAGAAGAGGAGAGGGAGGACAGGAGAGAAAGGAGAAGGAGGGGAGGGAGATTAGAGAGACTGACTTTCTGAGTTTTGAGAGACCCACAATAGGCAAGTCTTCCCATCATATTTACCCTGATGTAGACAGCGCTTCACACAGGTATGCTTGTCACTCAGTAACTGGAGACCCCATCAGGTTGACAATATGGACCATCATAGCAGTATACCATTCTGCTCTCATTGCTTTTTTTTTTCAGATAAAATATATCAAGAATTGCTGTTTTGAACAAAGGCTTGAGATGAGATGATTGATAGAATCAAGTCTTATATCCAACTCATTGCTAGTTTACTTCCCTGGACAGTGTTTGCACCTCTCTTAAGTATCCTTTTTCACACATGTAAGGAGAATTAACACAATCGACACAGCATGGGGTGAATTGAAGATAAAACAGACTAAAGCATATAATCACTGCTGCATACCCTTGACACATTACGTGAGTTTTCTAATATAACTTCTAATTTTATTTATTATATATCAACAGTTGGCAAAGCCTACTATGGTAAATGTGTGCTCATACACACACACACACACACACACACACACACACACACACACACGGGTGTGGGAATGTGTGTATCATGATGCCCATGTCAGTCTGAAGTAACATATGGTATTCGTTTCATCTTTATTTATCTTGTTTGAGACAGGGTCTCCTTGTTTCTTACTGTGTGCAGCAGGATAGCTGGCTTGAGGACTTCCAGGGAGCTCATGTCTTCACCTCTGTCTTGCTCTAAAGAACGCTGAGAACACATACACTCTTACACCTGGTATTAGTGAGTTGTGGAAACTTGAACTCGGGTCAAATACAGCCAGTATTTTGCCTACCGATCAGTATCTCCCCGAAAACTTGCTTTAAAAATTAGTAGCTATGCATTAGTATATTAAGTTAAATTAAGCCTAAGCATAAAAAGTTTGTATTTGTTAGAAGACGTAAAGACACAAGGAGAAGTATTTCTTTCTTTCTTTCTTTCTCTCTCTCTCTCTCTCTCTCTCTCTCTCTCTCTCTCTCTCTCTCTCTCTCTCGTCTATCTGTCCTTTTTAACTACCACATTACTGGCTGCTCTTGTAAAGAAAATCATGTAGCATCATGGAAAAAGTACAGCAGAGCATAATAATGGGGGCTGATTTAAGACAGCCCCTCTAAATCTTCAGGGTCAAGGTTTAATATGTTCATCATTTAAATAAGTTTAGAATGTAAGTTATGCTTATAAAATATGATTTAAGATACAAAATTTTAAAAGAACTTTAATACTCCTGAATTTTTTGATCTAACAGGTAAGTATTTTATTTTGGTAGTCTTTAGCCATTCATTTGGATAAAAATATCTTAAAATACTAAAACTGAACTCTTATCCTTTTGTTTTTTTGAGCCAGAGTCTCCCTATGCAAATGAGTTCCAAACTTGCGATATAGCTCCAACTGTCCTTGACATCCTCTGCCTCTGCATTATCACTGCTGGGGCTACAGATATGCACCATCATGCCCAGCTTCAAAGAATTATTAAATTCTCAAACAGTTATTAAACTCTCAAGCATCACTTTTGAAATGACAAGGAAATTGAAAAACAGGGATTAGAAATGGAATCTGTCATTTCTCAGGCAAGGATGTTGGTAGGCCAACAGCCACTAGGAAAAGACTTGTGTGAATATTTACAGTGTGTGTGTGTGTACATGTGTGTACATGTCTGTGCATGAACAGTAGTGTATGTGTATTTGTATCATGATGCATATGTGGAGGTCAAACGACAACCTCAGGGGTCAATTCTCACCTTCCACCTTTGAGACAGGTTCTTTTTGTTTGGATTTCCTGCTGCACACACTGGGCTTCTGGGGACTCCCTACTCTGTACCTTTCATCCCACTGTAGGGTTACTGGGGTTATAGGCACCCACTCTATTATAGGCGCCCTCACTATGGGATTATAAGCACCCTCTCTATGCGATTTCAGGCACCCTCACTGTGGGATTACAGGCCCTTTCAGTATGAGATTACAGGCTTGATGTGGGAAAGTCCTTCTCTATATGTTGTTGTTTTTATTGCTTAATGAATAAAGAAGCTCTTGGGCCTATGACAGGACGAAATAGAGCTAGGGGGAAACTAAACTGAATGCTGGGAGAAAGAAGATGGAGTCAAAGAGAAACCATGTAGCTGCTGCAGGAAAAGATGCAAGCTGCCAGCTGGAAACTTACCAGTAAACCACAAGTCTCATGATAAAATAAAAAAATAATAGAAATGGGTTAATTTAATATGTGAGATCTAGCTAGAAATACACTTAATCTATTGGCCAAACAGCATGGTAATTAATAGAGTTTCTGTGTGATTATTTCAGGTTTGGGTGGCTGGGAAATGAACAAGTGCTTCCATCAACACAGACTCTCACTATGGGATCACAGGCACCCTCACAGAAAGATTACAGGCACCCTTACTATGTATCTAGCTTTTAATAAGACAATTTTTTTCCCCCAGATGTAGGATAAACTCAACTTTTAAAGATGAAAAGTTATGGTGATTGCCAAAACATTTCTCAACAGGCCCGTTAACTAATACATTTCTTTCTGGCTTTGTACAATTATTTGGCTTTGCATAAAGTTGCTGCTTTTGCAAATCTGTGTCTTTATTTTAGTTTTTTGAAGAAGAGGCCAAGAACCTGAAAACAACCAGTGCATATCAACCACTAACACTGGTGACAGTTTTTCTTTAATTTTTTTAAAGGCAGTAATTTATTTGTCATTATTTTATTTCATTTTATGTGCATCAATATTTTTGCCTGCTTATATATCTGTGCATCATATAGATATAGTGCCGACAGAAGCAGAAGAGGGTGTTGGATCCCCTGGGACTGGAGCTACAGACAGTTTATGACCTGCCATGTTAGTGCCGAGAATTGGACCTGGGTCCTCTGGAAGAGCACCCAGTACTCTTAACAGCTGAGGATTTCTGTAGTCACTAGAGCAATGTTATTCCTCCCTCCCTCCCTCCCTCCCTCCCTCCCTCCCTCTTTCTTTCTTTCTTTCTTTCTTTCTTTCTTTCTTTCTTTCTTTCTTATTTAGAGTGGGCCTACTAATGAATTTTTGTCTCTATGGTTATTAACATCACCAGATCTAGCATTGTTTCTGTGCTTTGCACTAGTTCCAATAATAATTAGGAACAGAAGATACAGTGAAGACAGATGGGGTATGAAAGACCCACCCACAAAGCAGGTTTTACAACTTTACCTTCTCAGATGTACTTACATTAAGGGTTCTAATTCATTTTATAAAGTAGCTGGAGTGCTTTTCCACATCAAAATCTGCCTTTACTTTCACCCCCAAATCCTTCATTTTCAGTGTTTTTACCAGTTTATCTCACATTTGCTATTATTTTTAAAAACGATCTTCACTATTTTGATATTTAAAAAAATATTCATTTCTAGAAGTAGTTCATGACATTGATATGTTTTTTTTTTGTTCTCGGGAAGAACTAATAGATTTATATCTTAAAATTTTAAACATTTAAAACATATGGCTGACTAAAAACCTCATACCAAGTACTTCAAATACTTCCCCTGAGATTTGTAGGTCAGAAGGACCCAAGAGATCCCCAAAACAATATAGGCTGTTAACTTTATTCTTGGTTGCCCACCAGAATTTGATGGTGAGACCATATGATAAAGAACTCTTACCCTTTGGTCACAGAGCTTGAGGAGATCAAGCTGATGCTGACTTGACACTCATTTCTCACTAATTAACTGTCACAGCACCGGAAGGTGCAGTGCTGGCTGTAGAGTGAGATTCAACAGCAGAGTTAACCCAGCTGTGAGCTCTATGAGCTAAATAATGATCTTCCTGGTGAAGCATGTCCATGGGTATAATAGTAGCACAAATAGTAGGGGATAACAAACTGCCTTCTGATTGGATTTAGAATCTGCTCCTTAGGCGTAAACTCGTTATTGGCACGATAAGCCTGGTCCAGAACCTATAACTGGGGAGACCATAAGCCACAGGAGTGAGCCTACTACTAGGATTTTGCTAAGTAGATACAGTATCTAACTACTTTCTAAATAGACATCTCTGTGTCATAGATTAGTGAAGCTTTCAGTCCTTATTAGAGAAACATGCTTCTTGAGTGGACAGTGATTATACAGAGACCCACGACTGGTCAAAGTACAAAGAGCTAATGTCTGTGGAGAGCTCAGTCATAAACAGAACACCTACCCTCCGTTGAGTGTGCAGAGTATATCATGGGACAGTGGGTGAGACTATTTTAAGAGCCAGAAATCAAGGAAGACCAGGGGAAAACAATGTTTAATGGACACGTCTGGATTATTGTGAACTGGCAGCAGCTGTGGTTGCCTGCACAAAACATAGACAAGACCAAGTCAGTCAGCATTCCAGCGTGATTAAGAGATGTGCTCATGAGCCTCTGTCTTTAGCTGAGGTACACTGGAGCTGGAGTTACAGGTCGTTGTGAGTTCTGGTCCTTTGCAAGAGCAGCAAATGCTTATAACAACTGAGCTATTGCTCCAACACCGTTCTCGCCTTTTTACAGGTAGTTTATTATCTTTTCCTGGGAGAAGCCCTACTGAATTTCACAATTTCATAATGCATGAACAAACCTGTCTAACACGATGACTAGGCTTCAGTGTTGTCGCTACAGTTATTGCTATGTGGGGTCCTCGTTCTCTTTACAAAAGACACCGAGTTCTAAACTGTACTTACATTAGTAATAAATGCTACCCAGCAGGTGCAGCTCTGTATAAAAGAGTCTAGATGCTGTTCTCAGGTATTGGAAGTACATTTCCACAGTCAACACTGACGATTTCTGTAGCCCAACCTCTTCTACTGATGAGAAGTCACAGGCCATCCTGGGAAAGTCAAGAGCCTCCTTGAATCACAGACAGCTGAGGGTACAAACCCTCAGATGCTGGAGCTTGCTGTTTGTTTGTTTTGTTGGGAGTTATTATTTTATTTTATGTGTATATGTGTGGGCCTGAGTTGTGTTTGTGGATCATGTGTGTTCAGGTGCTTGCAGAGATCAAAGGAGGTCACTGGATCTCATCTCTGCGAACTGGAGTTGTGAAGGAAGGTAAATCTGATGGGGGCTGAGAGGGCTAGGAATGTGAATTCAGATTCCACACAAGAACAGTGAGCACTCTTAACCACTGCACACAGACCTCTTCGGGACCAGCGACTGGTATTTAACAGCAAGACTTTCTGACCTGCAGCTGTTCTAGATTCATATAGACCTGGACCTCAGATGGTAGGTTGTGCATATGTATTAATACTGGTGAAACCTTGCAACTATTTAAGGCTATTTGGTCCGTTTCCTCTAATAGGACTTCTATGAGTATTACAAAGCATTAAAGCATAGGAGCCGGCATCACATCTTTGATGAAAAGTTCTGTGACTTGTTTCCCTCCTTGGTGGCAGCCCTAGGTTGTCTGCTAGCATGAGAGGAGAGTGTTACCTAGATAGCTAGGGATTCTGGTGGCTTCCAATCCCAGAGCAGCAGCCTTCACAGTGTACAAGTCATAGATCATCCACCCTTTATCACCTCTTAACTTTAGATGCACACACCCAAGGCAGGTACTGACAAGGCACCCTGAACTTTCTGTTGAGACCTTGGCTTCAGCGTTTCTTGAAGTTCTCTTTATTCTCCTGTCCTGCAGCACAAGGATCATCACAGAAATGTGGCTCCTGAGAAGTGCAAAGAACACCACCAACAAAATAGACAAAACTTTCGCCGTACCCGTGTTTTTCGCCACTAATTTACATACTGATTTAAGAATCCTCAGAGCAGAAAACACTGTCTTTCCTAGGTTCTGGCACCGCTGTGCGCCCCCACCCCCTTTCCGAAGTCCCTGCTGTGTCCTGTCCTTGACTCCAGTTAACAGCGGGGTCCACATTACGTTCTGGGAACTCCTAAAGCTTCTGCTGCATCTTCTGCCTGCTCTGCTTTCCCCGCGTGAGCGCTGGATTATTCCAGTTTTTGAGCATGGCAGATTTCCACTGGATGACATCATGGGAGCCCAGTGAGTGCCGCTGGTGGAGGGGGACAGAGAAGGGGAGGAGGCTCAGAGGAGGGAAGAGGGTTGGGGAGCCTAGCCAGAGTCGGGCTGCCTGCCACCCGACTGCACGTTTGTGAGCTGAGGAGTGCACCACCAGTCACTGACAAAGGATGGGAGGATGCCGTTGCCCTGGGATGCCGGCTGCACGCAGCCTTCCGGCCGCCTGAGCTACTTCACCCTCCCCCGGTGAGTGATTGCAAAGACCATTCGATCAACCTTAGGCAGAGTCCACACTCTCTTTGGCTTGTGTTCCTGGGAGGTTTGTCGCTGCTTCAGAGCGCAAGAGCTGGCACACTACTGTCTTGGAGCGCTGGCAGCAGGTGCCTTTGCCCAGGTGGGTTCCGCGCGGGAGGTCCTGCTCCTCTGCTGAGAGGGGTACCCAAGCTGCTGGAGGCAGGATCTCTGGCTAGGCTTCCCCAGCCCGGTGCTGCCAGGGTAGTTCCCTTGGTAGACTACAAGTAAGCACTGTTTACACCCGCGGCCGCACCCCTCTGAAAGCAATTCCTGTCGGTGACTTTCCAGGCTCATAGGGTGGGCTTGAGAGAGAAAGCTAATACGGGTTACCCTGGGAAGGGCGCTAACCACGAAAGACTGAGTGTAGCCTTTGTCTTGGGTTTAACGCGATTGCGATGCGCTCAAACCTGAAGCACACTCTACAACTGTTGGGTTCAGTCCTGGTTTGCCCCAGCCTGGCTGGATGAGAGATGCCACTGTGTTCTTGCAGCAGGGGAAGTGGAGAGCTCGGACTTTGGACACGGGAAGGGTCCTGCGCTCAGGGGTGAGTGTCGCAGTTATCCAGGTGTGGAGCTGGCTTTTGGATCCCAAGGAAGAGAAGTGGATATTGAAGGCAGAGAGATGCCTAAGTTTTATATCAAGTGGTACAAGGGAAACAGCAAACTTACCGAGAACTGCTCTTGATGTTTTTGTCCTTTCTGACGCGCTTCTTAGGGGTATTGTTTGTGGCCAGTGGATGGAAGCAGAGCCATAGCCAGTGTGCATTTAGACAGCGCCAGGTTTGCTTGGCAATTTCTTTTGTTACTATGGAAAAAGATTTGTTTGATAAACAGGTTAAGCATCACTATCTCTACTGTGGTGCTGCTTGTGTTCTTGAAGCAATTCAGAAACTGCTCAAGTGCCTTCCGTGAGAGTAGCACCCTGTGCGTCAGAACACCACTACCCAAGCTTGCTGGCTTCTTGCCCAGGGGACACATGGTTTATCTATGAATTCCCACTGCTTGGGAAGAGTCCAATTTTCATATCACAAGGAAATGGTGATATCCATAGGAGCAATCGTGTTTATGCCAACCTCCCACCAACCACCTTGTGATAAAGATAGAAAGCAATAAAATCTTGAGACTGTGGGTTCACTTATAAAAGAACGGGTTTCCAAACCCTGCGATTGGAGAGGTTTAAAAAACTTAGTAGCTGATTTACATTCCTGGATTAGTGGAATAAGCACTGTTCATTGGGTGTGGGGGTCCCTAAGATAATGACAAGATACCAGAATAAGGCAATGCCAGTTATAATTCAAAGATCATTTTATTTTGTCTGTAAAAGGATTAATGTTTTCTTTTACATTATTATTATTTTCTTTAAAAATACCTGGTCTTAATGAAGGACTTCTAAGACAGAGGATCAAAAGGAATTTTCTCCATCGATGATTTCCTCTTCTGATAGTTTGTGCTCCTTTCAAGGGAAAGATGACAGGCAATGCATGCACTGGGAACGAAGAAAGCTCCGAGCTGCTAGGACTCATATTTATAAATATGAGTCATAGAGCCAGGAAGGCTACCACAGACTGGTATTTTGATGGAGAAATGAACATTCTGGGCTTTACATGCTCATCTTGTCTGAGGGGTGAACCAAGTCTGTGATTATGTGAAGCTGTATGTAGAGACAGATAATTTGACCAAAGAGAGTTTGCCTTGATCTAGGACTCCTGAAACTGGCAACAGCGTTTTTTTCTGTAATTCAAAAGACAATGTTTATTGCGTTGTTTGTGTTTTGCATTCTTGTCTTCAAAGGCTTACTTTAATATCTTTTTTTTAATGTCTGTACTATAAAATATATTGGGGTCTACGAAAAGGTTTCTGAATACCTGTTGCTCATGTTGACTGCTTCCCTCTGGTAATATGATAGCAGACACTCTTTAAACTAGCCCAGAGAAACCAGGACTACACACAAACACATACATTGACCTAAAGCAGGCACACACACACACACACACACAATTCTGAACAGGCAACCCTCCAACAACAAGCAGAACATTTTGTCACAATTGACTCATATTTCACAAATGATACTGCCTTTAAAAATAAGATTTATCCATTGACAGGTTAACTAAAATATAAAGCCAAGAATAGGTTGCATTTCATATCTAAAATGCTTTACTTCAAAACTGATTTACTCACCCCCCCCCAAAAAAAATCTGAAAATGTTTCAGCATTTTACTGTGTGTGTAATGGAATATCTTAGGAAAATCTTCACAAAATATAAGCGTCCCATAGTTGAATATTATACAGTTGATAGACAGTACAGTATGATTTTTAAAAGCACAGAGGATTAAATAGTGACTTTGAACTTGAGATTATTTCCATAGAGTTATTTATGTACTCACAAGTCCGTTGGCTACCTTACTACGCAGGGACTCTGAACTAGAAAAGGAGAAGAGGCAGAAGTTATTACAGACACAAAGCCAGAACATGCTGTCCAGGGCATATGCTTGTGATGTGTAGACACCATGGGGAAGAGCACTGCATCAATTATTCTTCTCTCCTTGATCAAATACTTGATAAAAAGTGACTTCAGTGAGCAGAGGTTCATTCTGAATCACAACATAGAGGACTAGAGTCCATCAAGGAGAGGAGACAAGGTGGCCAGAACGACTCAGATCTGGGCCACTGTTCAAATGGCTGGCTACATCAAGTCAAGAGGAAGTGGAGAAAGGGGGATGTTTCTGCTCATTGAGATTTCTACTCTTTTTTCCTCTTTTCAATCTGGGCCCCGAGATGATGGGATGGTGCTACCTGTGTTCAAGTATGGTCTTCTTCTGTCACAGACATTATGCCAGGATACTGGATGGTTTCCAAGAAGAGCTGATACACAGTGCCGAGTTCATAGCAGTTTAATGGTCTCTTGTTTTCATGTTTCTAGCTTGTTGATTTAACAGACACTTTAGCATCTCCAGGATCTGAAACTTCTTTCAGTTCTTCGGGCAAATTTTTAATTTGAACCAAATTAGAAGGTTATCTTGTGATCTTTTCATGACTACATCTTATGACTTTTCTGGTTGAAGGATGCTTATGGATCACAAAACATGATATGTGTTGTTTTGGATATTGTTTGATATGGATATTGGCTAACAAAATATGGCTGAAAAATTTTAGTACTGTAATTACTTTTGCAATTACGAAACAAGAACAAAAATCAGTAGTCACAGGATTGTTTAAATATTAGCAAGTATATTTTTATTTTAATTATATTTATTTAATATGTGTGAATGTGTGTGTGTTTGTACATGCACATATGTGTCACAGTTTGAGTAGGGAGGGTAGAGGACAACTTGCAGGGGATGGTTCCCTCCTTCCACCATATGGGTCCTGGGGATAGACCCCAGGTTGTTTGGCTTAGCAGTAAATGCCTTTACCCACTTCCATCTCACTAGGCCAGGTATATATTTTAGTGAAAGAATAAAGAAATTTTTAATGAAGTTTATACAGATAGAATTAAAGATACTGTATATTACTCAGGAGTCTATGTAAGAACAGAACTGGTAAAGTGAATATGTATTTAAAGAGGTTTATTTGATTGACTTTCATGATATCCAAGAGTAGCCCTCATAGATATTTTGAGACAAATTCATTAGAAGTGACCATTAGCGATTTAGTATATATTGATAATGATTGAGTATACGTTGGAAACATTTTATATCTTAATGTGCTTAAGCGTATTACTAATAGATTTCCTGCTTTATCATGTCCAAATAATAAACTCAATAGGAAAAAAAGTATTGCAGTTTTGACTTTATCATATGATCAAGCATGATAAATAATGCTCTTCTCTGAAGCAATTTCTTTGAGCACAAAGGGCAGATGAGCCTCTCTGCCGTGCCTTTCTCATGGAACAGGACAGCGGTCCTGTATGGCATTGACTGGAAACCCAGAGGAAGAGAAATCTGACGAATATGCACAATGAGCTCAATAACTTTTACATTTTTAATCCTTCAGTTAAAAAGTAACTTTATACTTGTGAATTTAGTTTCTGATATCTGTTTCAATCATCTAGCATTTCAAATCAGTGGCATATTTTTAACCTTTCACTTGTTACAGTTTTCTCTGACAAATTATAAAGTTGTTAATTAATACCGTTTTAATTGAAAATTAGCTATTTTTTTCATTTGTATGACTGAAAGCATTTTTACATAAGGTAATCCTAAAGAAGATTTACGATAGGCACAACTTTGACTTAGTGACATTTCTTTTCCGGGAAACTAGCTTGTTCCTTGCTGTCTTTCTGCAAACCTATCAAGTCTTACTGTTGCTTTGAAAGTTGTTTGTCTTGGCATCTGACTAATTTTGAGATATTTTTATTTGTCTTTATTTTCCTTCAGCCTTAGTGAGATGTTTTCAGATGTAGTTTTCTTTGTACCTCTTCTTTTTGAATTCAGATCTTCTTGAACATGTGAGCTCATATCTTCATACGTGTCAAGAGAAATTCACTGAATTCTTGACTCTTATTTCTTCACAGACAGCTTACTATTGTGTTTTCTATCCGCTCATGTGTGATGAATTGATCCATTATTCCCAGCACATTTTTTTCTACTTGTTTCACTATTTCCTATTCTTTATTCTCTCAACAGTTTAAATATTTCTTTTGACCTTTTGTTCAGCTTACTAGTCATCTTCTACATATGTCCCTTGGACTATCAAGATTATCTATGGATGTTCTGTCATATTTTCAAAGGTACATTTAATTCTATTCTATAGATCTCAATTTACTATTTTCTGTATCTTTTCCTTCATTACCTTAATCATATTACTCAAAATGATAACTTTTGTGTAGTAATATCAATGTTGTGTACCTTCTTTTAGTGTCTTTTCATATTCTTTATTTTAATCATCTGTAAAAAAATGCCCACTTGGTTTATTCATTTCCAAACAAGTGTCAATATTTCCACTGCAGGGGTTATAAAATGAAGAGTTGGCCAACTGTTGTAATCTGATCAGTTACAACTGAGTCTTGCTTACATCCTTAGACTGTCAAAGAGTCGGTGTCTATAGCTGCCTCTACCAGATTCATAGGTTCCAAAGGCACACCAATGCAAGACCTGAGAGCACCTGGCTTTCAACCTCCGTTTTCAGAATGGGGATTCGATTTGCCAGTATTTTATTTAGTATTTTTTGCATCAATGGTCATGAATTGAAGGAGAGGGGAGAGGAAGGGATAGAGAAAAATGTATAGCTCAATAAAATCAATAAAAAAAAGGAAAAAAAAAGAAAGGGGAAATCAGGCATTATTATGTTGCTTTGTGGTAACTTGACACAAACTAGAATTATGTGGGAAGAACTTCACTTGTCAAGATTGCCTGTAGGCCAATCTGTAGGGCATTTTCTTGATTAATGATTGATGTGGAAGGGCCCAGCTCATGATGGGTGGTTCCATAAATTGGTAGGGAGTTTTAGAGCTACTGAGAAAGAAGAATGAGTAAGTTATCCAAAGAAAACCAGTAAATAGCACTCCTCTGTGCTTCCTTCAGTTCCTGCCTTCAGGTTCCTGTCCAGATTTCCATCATGACAGACAGTGATGTGGACATGAAAGCTGCAATAAGTCCTTCCCTCGCCAGGCTGCCTTTGTTCATAGCAGTGGAAACTCTAACTGTGGCAGATGTGTTAGCTGGTTTTATGTAAGTTTTTCTCTGAGAGAATTGTGGCTCCTCATATCTCAACTGTGTCTCAGTATTATCCAAAACCTCTAAAAATATGTGTTAGATTCTTTATCTCCTGCTTCTAGTCTCCTTCTGGGAAGCAGCATTACAAAGCATCTTGCATATCTTGATTGAGGGAACCATTATTGGGCTAGCAAGAAACCTGGCACTAGAGAAGTTCCCAGAAATTCACAAGGATGACCCCAGTTAAGACCCTAAGCAATAGTGAAGACGGTGCCTGAACTGACCTTGCCCTGTAGTAAGACTGATGACTATCTTAGATGTCATCATAGAACCTTCATCTAGCAACTGATGGAAGCAGATGCAGAGAACCACAGTGGAGATTTGGGTTGAGCTCCCAAAGTCCAGTCGGAGAGAGGGAGGAGTAGGAATGTACTAGCAAGAGGTCAAGATTATGATGCGGATGCCCACTGAAACAGCTACCTTACTGAAGCTAATGGAAGCCTTCCAACTCTGGCCTGACAGAAGGGAATCAGCACAGGACCAAGCTGTGACCTCTGAATGTGGGTGACAGCTGTATGAATGGGACAGATTGTTGGGCCACTGGCAGTGAAGATTTATCCCTACTGCTTGTTCTGCCATTTGGAATCCATTCTCTCTGGAGGGATACTTGCTCAGCCTAGATATAAGGGAGAGGGCCTTGGTCCTGTCTCAAAGCAATGTTCTAGACTTTGTTGACTCCCCATGGGTAGCCTTACCCTTTCTGAGAAGCAGATAGGGATGGGATGGGTGGAGGTGCAGGGAGCAGGAGGAGGGGAGGGAGTGGGAAATAGATTTGGCATATAATGTGAGAAAAGATAGTTTTTTAAAAAAATAAACCAATAAAAGAATCTTGCAAATCCAAAAACCACCACCACCACCAACAACAAAACCAAAAACCAAAAAACAAAATAAAAGATAAAAAAGCCAGGCAGTGGTGGCCCATGCCTTTAATTCCAGCACTCCAGAGGCAGAGGCAGATGGATCTCTGTAAATTCAAGGCCAGGCTGGTCTACAAGGGCTAGTTCCAAGATAGGACAACTAGGACTGTTAAACTGAGAAATGCTGCTTCAATAAACAAAACAACAACAAACAAACAAACAAAGCGTCTTGTGTCATTGATACACCCTGTACTGAGATCTGGGTGCCTCTAGTCTTGAACTTTCCCAGGTGCTCTGGGATTCTGGGATCAGGTCTTGAATATTCCCGAAAGTCCCTGGTCATCTTGGTCTCCAGTCTGGTGCTATTGAAGAGCTGTGGAACTTTATCAGTTAGGTCATAATGTTAGGAGTTCATGTCCTTGGTCCTGTGCCACTGATGGGGACTATTATCACAGTGTCTATCTCTTACTCCCTTTCAAAGCCTGAGCAGTAGGTGAACGATTGTTCTCTCCTACACACAGCCTTTCTGATGTACTGTTTCAACTCAGGCTCCAAAGAAATGGGGCCAATGGATCATGGACTGAATCCTTCGAAACTGTGAGCAAAAATAAATGTGCCATCCCCTAAAGGTATCTCAGGTATTTGCTGTCTTAATGGGAAGGAAACAACACACATATTTTATTTAAGTCAAAGTTTTGTTTTTAGCATGAGGCTTGTGTAGTGGCTTCAGAGGTATTTTTGACCTTTTTTTGGGTTATTTGAATAAACAGTTGAAACAGATGATTTCTTACTGATTATGAACACAAATATCAAAGAGCCAATCTCACTCCCTGGTAAAAGTTAGTAACTTGAGCCTACAAAACTTAAGTCCACTGTAGTTTTTAAATGTGTTACAAAAGAAATTGCTTTCTGCTAGACAGTTAGTTGTATTATGTGTCATTTGATATAGAAGTAGTTCATCAGTTTTTCTGAGGTAGATCTTAGTAATTATGAAAGTTAATAATTCAAATAACCAGTTAACTTAAGTTCTTTATAACTACTAAATAAACTGGTAAAGCTTCCCTCTTAGGAGTGGTGCAAATCAAAGCAGACACATGCAAGTGTGGGCATTAAAACAAGGCTCTTTTCTGAATACAAGTACAGCTAAACTTAAAGTAAATGCCACATATATAGAAGAAAAATGTGGAAATCTTGACTTTGTCCCTTCTTAGCCACAACTTTCTTTCATTTTCAAATTATTATTCAGAAAAGCAATTGCTATATATAGGTTACTATCTAGTCATATCTATTCAAGAGAGTTGCCAAACTAATAATAGATTGACTTACTTGTATATGGATAAAACTCAATAGAATTTGAGGCTAATTCACTGACTTATAAATAATTCAGATCATATTTTAAGTAAAATGTTAGAGGTACATTAGATGAATTATCTGTAATTCTATAAATTGGCTTGCTTTTGTTAAGTCTGTTAGTGATGGACAGGTACTCAGTGTGAATGACACATGCTTGTTTTACTTTTTTAAATATCTTTCAATGGCTTTTATTTATTATTTTCTTATTTTTGTTTACATTTGTGTTTGCCTGCATGTATATCTATGTGACGGTGTCAGATTTCCAGGAACTAGAGTTATAGACAGTTGTGAGATGCCATGTGGGTGCTGGAAATTGAACCGAGGTCCTTTGAAAGAGCAGCCAGTGCCCCTAGCCTTTGAGCCATCTCACTAGCTCAATATTATGCTTGTTTTATATAATTATGCATTCCATATAACATCAAAAAATGGTTGGCTTTGGGTAGAGGGATATAGTCAGTTGACTGATATCTGGAACAGATTCTTTTTCTGGTTGAGTTTTGGTCAACTTGACACAGGCTGGAGTTCACTGTGAAGAAGATGATGCTTCCATCAGATTGGCAAGCCTGTGGGGGCATTTTCTTTATTAATGATTGCTATGTTAGGGTGCAGACCACTGTGGTTAGTACTATCCCTGGGCAGGTGTTCCTGGGGAGGGGGGGTAGAGGAGAGCAAACTGAGCAAGTCAGGAGGAGCAAGCCAGTTAGCAATATTCCTCATGGCCTCTGCTTCTGTTCAGTTTCTGCCTTGAGTTCCTGTAGCGAGCAGCATAGAGCCACACCTGATGGAGATGTATAATCCACTCCTATGGCTAAAGTCTGACTTATGCCTGATCACGCAATGATCATCAGCTGCTTGCATATGCGTGGGCCTATGGGCAGTGCCCACCTGGCAATCCAGGATTGGCAGCCCATGTCTACTTAAGGGCTGGGAGAGGTTTGCCCAGGGAGAGAGAGAAAGTGAATAAAGTCCTGAAAACTGCTGCAAGAAGAGCTCTGGGTGTTGCGTTTTTCCTTGCTGGTTGAGGGTGGACGCGACAAGTTCCTGTTCAAACTTCTCTTCGGGACTGTAATCAGGATGGGTAAGCCAAACAAACCCTTTCCTCCGCAAGTTCCTTTGGTCATGGTGCTTCATCATAGCAGTAGAAACAAAGACAAGTCTTTTCCTGCCTTTGATTCAGCGTCAAAATATAGGAGGAGAGTCTCTATCCTTGGATGAGCATGCCAAATTATCTGACATCATTGAAGGATGGTTGTTTCAGACTCATTCGTTAGTGAGCAATGCTTCACTTCCCTCAAAGCATAGCAAAGATCTCTTGAACCCTGATTCACATCTTTTCCTTTCACTTTGGTTATGATTGTGATTGTGGCAAACAGGGCAGGCCGGCATTGACTCAGTTTTGCTGACTCTTTCCCACCTCCTGTTTGTGTTGAATAGATTTTTTTTTCTGTCCTATGACACATCTACTGTTTCAAACTAAGGTCTAAGCATCCTTAAACGGTGAATAATTAACAAACCCAAGGGAGGCACTCAGGAATGGCATGGATTGACAGTTCAATGTAGCCTCTTAGAAAGTATGAGTATGGGGTGGGTAGAGCCTCAACTCCTCCTGGTTGTGGAGGAATCCCAGGTACTTCATTTTTTTCTGCTTCCTTTCACCTCGCGGCTCACCCACAGACAGATATGGGTAGCACATTGTTTTTCAGTTCTGACTTTAGTTTCGGAAGGAACTACAACCCAAGATATATGGTGAATTAATTTTTTTTTCTGGAGGAAAATGAGACAGGAAGAGGAAAAGAAGGAATGAGGAGGAGATTAAAAGAGGGAGAGAGACAGAGTCAGAATTGCAGTTGTAAGGTGTATCCACTTATATGAGAGAAAAATGAGGAGAAAGCTAAATAATCACATGTCTTGGGTGTATTCTCTTTCTAAATTCATCATCTTTTATTAACTATGGAATCATCTGTTGTCCTAATGGGAAATAATTACTGCTTTTCCCCTACTTCCAGGCACTCAACTTTGCCTTGGAGATACAATGATAAGTAAAAACAAAAACAATGCACCCAGATTCCTGCTATTTTGAAACTTTTTATTCATGTGAACTAATTAAATAGCCACATGCACCAGGACAACTGTGTAGGCTTGAGTACAATGAAGGACAGTGCATGCTAATTTTGCAAGAATCCTTGAAGAAGTGACACTTTGAGTGGCTACCTGAAGAAGAACAACAAAACACAGAAGTTAGTCGATGAAAAGGGAAAGTAAAACTTCAACAGAGGAGTAGATGGAGTATTCTGGAGGCTGCATTGTTGAGGGAAGAGTGGTGAATTTGATGAACTCATAGGCACTTTACAGTTTGGTATAGATTTAAGTGGAAATGTGGCACTCATAAGGAGGAGTCACAAGATGATTGGCATGTAAGGAACAATGTGTATATGGGTGTATATGCAAGATTGGGAGGGAAGTGGCCAACAAACTAGGAGAACTCTCTAATAGGGAAAAGAAAATGCATGAAGAACCCGGGAATAATGTTGTATAAAATAGTGCAAAGCAACTGAGGAAGATGGGAGCAGGAAAGCTGGTGCTCCCAGGGAAGAGCACACCAACTGGTTGTCCAGTGCCAAATGGTCAGCCTTGAAAATGCACTTACAAGTAACTATGCATACTGAGTAGGTTACATTCAGGAATATAGATGTATATGCATATACATACTTGCATCCAATAGTAAAGAGAATGAGGCCATGGATTTGAAGGAAAGCAGGAAGGAGTACATGGGAAGTTTGGAGGGAGGGAAAGAGAAGGAAGAAATGTAATTATAATCTCAAAAAAAATCTGAAAAAAGTTAAAAAGGGTGGGATATGGACACATGAAAAGCATGGGGTGTGTAGGATTGATGGAATTGTTTGTGAAATTATAAAGAAATGTAGTTGAGAGCAGTGGTGTTCACTCGTGTTCTGCTCCCTTTCTCTTTGTTTTTAAGGATATTTAAGAGTGATATGCATGACATTTTTATTCCTACACTTTCAAGTAGCTTTACACTGTTTTAGTTTATGTTTTCGTGTAATTATCTATTAATTTTCAGTTTTTAAATATGTTTTCAATTGAAATAGAATCACAACGATTTACCCCCTCTTCCCTTACAACCCTCTCAGCTACTCTCCCAACAGCCCTTCTCATTCTCCCACTCTCAAGCTGTTCCCTTCTTTTCTTTTGATGTTATTCTTACATACCATACACTTATGTCTGTACGGGTATGCACCAATGCGTAATCACAACCTTCTGAGTCCATTTTGCTGTTGAGTTTATATTTTTTCAGGGCAGACCACTCTGCATTGAACCCAATGAGGGGGCCCCATTCCTGGGAGAGGATAATTCTTTTTCTTCTAGGTGTGGGACCCCATGAAAACTTCCCCTTTTATGCTAATATGCCCATGGATTACCACTGTTTATTTAGTGATTTTTAGGCAATATTCTTTTACCACAGAATTTCTGGTATTCTGGCTCTTGCAATCTTTCTTCCTATTCAGTGATGTTCTCTGAGCCATACAGTCAGAACTTCTGATACAGATGTACCTATGGGCCTGGGCTCTGTAGGATATGTTGGTCTGAGTTGTGTCTAATTGCGTTTTGTGTGTGTGTGTGTGTGTGTGTGTGTGTGTGTGATGGTCTCCATTTGTTGTATGGAAAGGCTTCTGTGTGGATAAAGGATAAGATTTGGAATCTAGTAGAAAATTATGTTGCACTAGCAATGTGATGGTAGTAGATTTTCTAATGCCCATGACCTCTCTAAACATGGGAAACTGGGTAGTTTTCAGTACCAGGTATGGTTTCTGTCCTGTGGAGTGGGTTTGAAGTCCAGTTAGACAGCTGCTGTTTTCTACCCACACGCAAGGGCCACATTGCACTTATGGAGATATTGCTGTGGTGGTCCTTGTTATGGTTTACAGGTGTGACATCTGGGTAGAACCATCTGCTTCCTTCTCACAGCGCATAGTCTTTTCTGAAACCATGGCAACTAGACTAGGAAAGAGGTTTTCAGGTCAGATCCAGTTCAAATCACACTTGTGCCCTAAATGTGAGTGTGAGGACTCTTTAGAAGTAGGAGCCCACCCTCAACCCTGAGAGCAACCAAGGCTAGAAAGTGCCAAGGGAACAAATAACCTGATTTAGGAACTGACTAAAGATTTCTCTTTCAGCTATCTCTAAACAAGGAATTCTCAAAAGGACAAATAAAAATGGCTAATAAATACCCTAAGAAGTGCTCACCGTCTTTAGCAATTAAGGAAATACAAATTAAAGGAACTTTGAGATTTGACCTCATCCCAGTCATAATGTAACTAAGATTAATCAAACAACAGACCACAAATGCTAGAGGAGTTCTGAGAAAGAGGAACCCTCATTTACTTCTGGCAGGAATGCAGATTTCTGAAGCCTCCCTGGAAATCAGTACAGAGAACTCTCAACAGACTAAAAGTAGATCTAGCATATGAACCAGTCAAAACCACTCCCTGGCACAGTCTCAAAAGAATTTACATCCTACTCTGTAGATACCTGCTCCACCATGTTCTTAACTGCCTTATTCACATCCTCAGGAAGTGAAAATAGCTTAATGTCTTTCAAGAGATGAATGGATAGTAGAAATATGCCATATACATGCAACATTATACGATTCAGTTGTAAGAAAAAAATGAAGTAATTTACAGGTAAATTGATGGCCCTAGAAAAGATTTTGTTGGGTGAGGAAACCCAGATACATAAAGACAAATGCTTTATGACCTCTCTTTTCTCTGGATCCTAGCTTCAAATCCTCATATGTGGGATACACATGGAATAACCACAGAAACAGGAAGAGTAAAAGGGAGTTGTGGGCATAGTGGAGTTGGGCTTGAGAGGGGGATAGCAGGATACAGGTGATTGTAAGTGGGAAACAGAAAAGTGGGAAAGAGGCTCCAATTAGAGACACGTGAGAAAGGTGATAGAGATGGAGAAGGAGGTACAAACAATAGCAAGGCAGTTTGGCAAAAATTCAAGGAACTGTGTTAGTTTATATTTATCTAAATTTATGCCACACACACATATTCAGGCATGCATGCATATAATCTTACACATCTTAAAGGAAGTTAAGCAACTTGGGATCACATTGCTCCTCAGAAAAGCCATAGACTACCAAAAGCCTGAGTAGCAGGCATGAAGAAAGAATCTCTGAGTAGTTGGTCAGAGTAATCCCCATGGCTTGCAGAACAATCTAGATTGTCGATGTAGTCCTTGGTTTCCTCTATTTATTTTTAGAGTTATGAAATTATAAATAGATTTCCTTCTTATATTTTAAGAGGAAATTACCTTTAGTATTTCAACTTTTACTAGGTGAAAGGAAATAATTTAATATATTTCAACTAAAATTATACTTGAATTGATTTTAATCATGAAGCAGAAAGGTCTACTTCTGCTGTGTGGTGCATGGTTACAGTTCATCACTGAGTGTCAAACCCATTCTTTTATGTAGGGTCTAATAAAGGGAAATTGCCGGTATATTAGAAAAGTTTGAATTCTGGTTTTGTTAATTTCTCCCAAATTTAGAGTTCAGTCAATTAGAGAAAAACTATTTTCTACTTTGATCTTTCTCAGCAATTTTGCTTTAATAGAATCCAAAGTTTTATCTCAGACACAGTGTGAAATAACTCTGAACTATCTGACAAGAACCTATAGTAAGACTTGCAGGTCACTGTTCCTTTTGCACAACATGGTATACTTATAGATTACTTTAGGAGTTAGTCTTTTTTAAACACAATTTTTTATTGATTATTTGGGAATTTCATATCATCCCCCCCCCATTCCACTCATTTCCCAGTCCCTCCATATCCACCCTTCACCGCTGTAGTATCCTCCCCAAGGAAAGCATAAAAAGAATATTGATTAAAAAACAAATTTAAAAAACAAAATGAAAGACAAACAAAAAAGCAAACAACAGCAACAACAAAAATCCACTTCCCTCCTGTCCTCCCACCTCTCCATTGCCTTTGTCCTGGTGGCATCTGTGAGTGTGATTTGATGGCATGTTCTCTACCACATGTATGTCTAGAGGAAGCATGACTTTGTATACAGAATACTGCTATTTTGGCTTGTTCCTCATTTTTGGGATGTTATCATATTTTGTAGAAGAAAGGTTTTGTTAATTAAAGCTGTTTTCATATTTATTTTTTAAACAAGACGATTCAATTTCACTCGAGATGAGTGCTAATTGCAACAGGCTCAGCCTTAAGTCATCTTGAGACATGTTGAAAGGCCTGTTGCAAGTGATATTAGTTAAATAATTTTAATTTAAATAACCTATTTAAAGGTTGGTTTCCTTGGCTACAAGATGTGATGGATACTGTATTCTTACTAGGGTGGTTGTTAGGAGGATTGAGGATGGTAAAAAAATTCTTTAATTGTCTTTAGCTCATACCAGCAAGAAAGCTACATTATAGCTTCAAATTACCAAGTGTGGTTTCATCTTTAGAAAATATCCTGTAAGTTTTAAGCTTGAAGTGGTATCGATCCCTTTTAGTTACTGATGAAATTTGAGCACTTAGTCGCATAAAAAATAAAGTTGGTATTGATTACTACCACCCAAAGAATGATACTGACTGAATGTTCTGTGATTGACATCGTTTCTGTAATGAACTTTAAGCAAATGTTCCTCCTTCTAAATTTCCGAAGTTTTCCTTTTGCCACATTGAGCATGGAGCTTGTCTCATATTGGGCAAGTTCTCTAGCACTGAGCTACACCCTCAGTTTTATTTATTTATCTATCTATCTATCTATCTATCTATCTATCTATCTATCTATCTATCTATTTATTTATTTATTGGTTTTTCGAGACAGGGTTTCTCTGTGGCTTTGGAGCCTGTCCTGGAACTAGCTCTGTAGACCAGGCTGGTCTTGAACTCACAGAGATCCGCCTGCCTCTGCCTCCCGAGTGCTGGGATTAAAGGCGTGCGCCAGCATCACCCGGCTACACCGTCAGTTTTAGATCTGCAGTGGTGACAATGTAGCACTTTAATAATGCTGATACACCATTGGAAAATTGTGTGATCATCAGCCTGTGAATCATGTACAACATCAATATTCAATCTGTAATCCAAGGATGTGTTTTTTTGCCATATGATAGGGACATAGTAAACATGCAAAATGTAAAAATAAAGATGGGTTTTCAATATCTTCCTTCCTTCCTTCTTTCTTTCCTTCCTTCCTTCCTTCCTTCCTTCCTTCCTTCCTTCCTTCCTTCCTTCCTTCCTTCCTTCTGTTTCTTTTTTTCTAAAGACTCTATCATATATTTCAATGCAACTTGAGAAGACCTTGAATTTCTGGCTTTCCTATATCCATTTCCCCAAGTCCTAGGATTTCACATATGCGCCACCACATAGAGTTCATGTCATGCTAGGAATCAAACTCAAAGATTCCCACAAGCCACAAAGGTACTCTTCCATCTGAGCTACAGCCCAGTTTTTAATTTTTCAGTGTTTTAAAATCGGGGGCTGGTGAGATGTTTTAACAGATAAAGGCGCATGTCAGAACCGAGTTTAGTCCCTGGGATCCTGTATCCTAGAAGAAGAGAACTGATCCCCATATTTGTCTGATCGCCACGTGCCTGTGAATCCACACACATGCATGCACACAGTATAAATAAATAAAAATACAGTCAAAACTTGGAGGCTGTAAACACATGATATGAAATATATTCAGTGAAAAGCAAGAGAAATAGGAAGAGTGAAAAGTGAAGTTCCCTTTAACTACCTCCAAATCCAAAAACTGCTTCCTCAGATCCACTTTAAAGTATAGATATTAAAGAGATGTTTTCTATGCATTTATTCTGATAAGTAGAAATGTTGCATTTTAATGAGTGTATTTTGTGCTGTCCCTTATTATTTTGTCATATCTTTGATACCTTTCCATGCTAGAGTAGTATACTAAGCATATGATACAGCATTCCAGAAAGCATGCTACCAGAGCTTACTAACCACATGGTAAAATGTTCCCGAAAGTGGTCTCACTTCTAGAAGACCTCTTTATCTATTGGCATAAGGAAATATGAGGTTATGGACATGAGGTTATCATATCTATTAATTTCAATGTTACAGTCATTGTGTTTTTGATGCAACTGAATACTTTGTAGAAGATGAAATAAATGAACTTACATTTTCATGTGTCAGGATCAATCGTTAAAACATATCTGAGTGAAGGAAGTTGCAAAGAAAAAAATCACAACTTACAAATGATGCCACTTTGCACACTTTATATGCAAAGGTGTAATTATGCATTTTCTAGGTGTCTCCTGCTTTAGAGTTCTGTTTGTTTGCTTGTCTTAAGCTGGTTCGACCTTTGTTTCTTTAATTTTTAACATTTTCAAGCAGTCTTAAATATGTTAGGTTCAAGTGTTTCCCCTTTTCTTCTTATTAAAAGATAACCTGGTTGTTCTTGTAAACCTCATGTGTTACTTAAGATCCTGCTCATTTAATCCATGAACTGTTCTAGTGAGAGCACCTATTTGGTAGTTTTTTAGACATTTCCCATTGAGCTACATCTTCTGTCACTTTTGGCTTCTTAACTCTGGTTGGATGTGTTAGTATTTTTCTGTTACTGTGCTACATACCTCGAGGAGAACAGCTCAAGGGAAAAAGAGTTGAACCTGGCTTTTATATCTAGGCAGATTTAACCACCATGAAGGGGAAGGCAAGACAGCAGGGAGGATGTGGCCAAGCAAAAAGCAAAAAAAAAAAAAAAAAAAAAAAAAAAAAAAAAAAAAAAAAAAAAAAAAAAAGAGGAAATGGCCCAGTCTATAACCTCAGACAATCTCTTAAAGGTTCCCTAACTTTTTGGAACAGTGCCACCCGCTGGGAAGGAACTGCTCAAACTTGAGGAAGTCAATCCTCTGGTTGTTCTGGGTGAAATCCAATGCTATGATTGGAAGCCCCAGAGGATTGTCTAAGAGACAGCAAGACAGCAACTTACATAGATAGGTCCATTCTTTGGCCCCTCTGCCTCTCAGCAGGTGCACTGATGGATGCCTGATTCATGATTCCAGTTTCCAGTCTTTAGCTTTCTGTAACCTCCTTCCCTCCCTTTTCCCCACGGGGCTGGAAGGTAGGGGTGGCTAAGGGAGAGTTGATAACAAGTCAGGGCTTCTTTTAACTCAACATATCTCTGCATTTGTTCCTGCGATGACTTTGATATACATCCTGCTGGAATTGGAAATGTGCTGACTTTATGGCTTAATTTGAGGAAGGGCACAGTCATTTTTACGACACAGCCTTCCTAATCATAAGCCCTATTTATCTAGTTTTTTTTTTATGTGTTTCAATGATGTTACAGATTTTTTTTTTTCCTCTAAAGATCTTGCTTAGCTACTTTGGGATTTATCCTCAAGATTATTGTTTTTGCTACAGTTGTAAAATGAAAAATCTAAAAAGATACATGCTCTAAATGTTTATTGGAGATGTACATTGATTTTTACAAGTTGATTTTCCATCTTGCAACCTCAACAATCATTTCATAAAGACTTTTTAAACATTCATGATGTAGGCTAGATACTTACATTGTCCATATGTCACAATGATTACCAAAATTTATGGAGAACTCACTTTTCTTTGGAAAGACAAATTTTAAACACAGACGCCCATGTGATTTTCTGATCAGTCCTTTGATGTAGGTAGTGTTGTTAGACCTTTGCCCTCTCTCTTTAAAAAGGGGCTTCCCAGAGATGTAGTGACTACAATCAGCTTACTAAAGCAGTGAGCCTGAAGCTGGCTGCTAATGTCGTCTTACTTTTCTCTATATACATTTTTAGAACAAGAATTATTTATACAAACATGGATTAATTAAGCTCACTAAAATTAGTAAGTGTCAGGGCCAGTATTCAAGCTCATGTACTTTGATATCCTTGCAATAACTATACTCAGTCCTGAAATGTTATGATCATTTTTCTCTCTGAATATTTTTTAAAAAATTATTTGTAATTGTGTATGTGTGTATGTGTATGCATATAAGCACAAGAGTCCATAAAAACCAGAGACATGAGATCTTGCCAGAAACTAGAGTCACAGGAAGTCATCAGTTGCCTAACTTGAGTGCTGCAAACTGAACCCTGGTCCTCTGTGAGAGAACTGTAAGCTCCTAGTCACTGAGCCACCTCTCTAGCCCCTTCTTTTCTTTCTCTATATTTATTTTTTAATTTATTTTATTGCCGTAGTAGATCAGCAAGTACTTCTGCACTATGTCGTGGCAAAGGGTTTGATGTTGATGCAGTCATTTGTTCAAGTCTTTCTTCAAGGAGTATTTGATATCTCCTAGAGAGGAATGTGATTTTAGTCAGCTACCATCTGGGAACCTTTTTTATGTTTTTATGTAACTGGCAAGGGCCATAAGGACCCAGTTCATGTTTTCATGGCCCAACCGTTTAACTCACAGTGAGGGTGGCGTCAACTTACATCTACCTTGATGCTTAGTTCTGTGGTTTCAGAATTTCTCCCATGAGGATTAGGGCTCATAAAATAGTTTCATTATAATGATACCAGTAATGTGCATAGATTTGAATGCGTGTACATAAAGTTATCATTATTTGGAATTTGGACATCTTTGATAATCTGTTTCTGTGGTTATGAGGCTCTCTGAACAAGTGTCCTTTTGAAGCAAGGTGTTTTGCCTTTGGTAACTGGATTTGTGAAGTTTGGAGGAAACAAAAGCCCTGCGTTGTGAGCCAAGTTAAGCTACATGGCAATGGTTAGTAGTTCATAATGACATAAATGACAGTAAATTATTTCTGAATCATATTTTATTAACACAGAGGAAATTAGAAAAGCACCTTAATTTTTATTGCAAACACAAATACAAATCCTTTTAAGCATAAAGTAATCATAACATACAATTTAGTACAATAAGATTACTAAAGTCTGCACAATATAAATGAGATTATACAGAAACCTGGAAAATGAAACCCCCACATAGAATTCTTTTTAATGAATATATTGATTTTATTTCATGTGTGTGAAGTGAGTTTTGCCTGCATGTATATATGTGCACCACATGACCAAAGTAGAAATGAAGTCAGAAGAGGGCATCAGATATTTTGGAACTGCAGTTGTAGGTGGTTGAGAGACACTATGTGGATGCCAGGAACCAAAGCTGGGTCCTCTGTAAGAGTAGCAAGTGCTCTAAACCACTGAGCAATCTCTCCAGGTCTGTAAAATTTTTTTCTTAAGTGATAAATGTTGACTTTTTTCTTTTTGTTAAAAGCATGTTTGAAATTGTTGTCTTTTCAAGAAAATGGTTAAGAAGTCTGTAATAGGAGGAGCAGGCTGCTTATTTGGGTTTCTGCCCTGCCTGGTCCCCCAGACATTTAGTCCCAGAGAAAATCACACAGAGGTCTCCATAAGATTATAAACTGATTGGCCCATTAGCTCGGGCTTTGTATTGGCTCTTGTAGTTTATATTAACCCATTATTCTTATCTATGTTATTAGCCACATGGCTCAGTACCTTTTTCAGCAGGGTAGATCATATCCTGCTTCTTCCGTGATCTGGGCAGGACTTGGGAAGATCTTCCTTCTTCTGAGAATACTCCTGTTCTCATTGCCCCACCTCTACTTCCTGTCTGGATTTTTTGACTATACTTCCTGCCTGGCTATCGGCCAATCAGTGCTTATTTAAAATATAATTGACAGAATATAGAATTGTCCTCCACCAGAAGTCTTAGTATTGCTATGAAAATCCATCAAACCTCATTAATTTAAGACACTGTTCTGCTTTTTTGAAATTTATTTATTCTTAATTTCATTTTATATTCCAACCACATTTTTCCCTCCCACCTCTCCTCCCAGCCCCCTTTCTTCCCCCCAGCCCACCTCCATACACTCCTTTCAATGGATAAGGGCTCCAATCAACAAAGGGATAAGGGGAATCAACAAAGTCTGGCACATTAAGTTGGGGCAAAACCAAGTACCTCCCCGCTGCACTAAGGCTGAACATGGCATCCCACCATGGGTAATGGACTCCAACAAGCTAGCTATGCACCAGGGTTAGATCCTAGTCCTACTGCAAGGAGCCCCTCAGATAGTCCAAGCTTCACCACTGTCTCCCACATATGAAGGGCCTAGTTTGGTCCCATGGAGGCTCCACAGCTATTGATCTAGAGTTCTTGATTTCCCACAAGCTTGGTTCACCTGTCATCATGATCTTGACCTCCTTTGCTCATATGTTCCCTCCTCCCTCTCTTCAACTGGATTTCTGGAGATCAGTCTGGTGTTTGGTTGTGGATGTCTTCATCTGATTCCATCAGTTATTGGATAAAGGCTCTATGATGATTGGTATTGGGTATTCACCAATCTGATTACAGGGGAAGGCTGGTTCGGTCGCCCCCTCCACTATTGCTAGGAGTCTTAGCTGGGGTCATCTTCGTTGATTCTTGGAAATTTCCCTAGCACCATGTTTCTCCCTAATCCCATAGTGGCTCTCTTTATCAAGAAATCATTCATTGCTCTCCCACCCCATCACTCCCCCCTCAAACATCCCATTCTCTTATGTTCTCATCCCCCATCCTCTCCCCTTTATCAGCCCCTGTTCTACTTTTTAGGGACTCAAGCATGAAAGGCACAAAACAACAAAATAACAATACATTAGTAACTTACATTTACATTATTATGAAAATTTCTAAAATATATGCACATGTATCATTCAATTTAGTTATCACCATGGCATTATAGATGTTGACTTACTACAGCTTAAACTTTGTGAGCTCTGAGACTATGCTTGTAGCTATAGATACTACCACAACAGCCTAGCCATTATTCTCCATAATGAATATGTGCATTGAGTTGGTCACTCACATAGATAACCCCTATGACGTGTGCAGAGGCAGTGTCTTTAACCATTTCATGCATGAAAAGCTGATGTAGAAAATTTAATGATCTTGCCTTAATAAAACGCTGAAAGAAGTGAATATAATTTTGTAGTCACAGTTCTATTTATTGCAACATTGTTTTCCTATGAGAAATTATGACTATTATAGCAATAAAATATATACAGGACCACTGGAACTACTTGTCATAAAGAATTGCATGCACTGTGTTCTTTTCCAAGGGCAGAGAACATTAGAATTTGAGAAACATGCAAGGAAAAAAAGAATAGGAGGAAGGGGAGACCAAGATTATATACATATATTTTCCTTCTCAATTTTTGTAATGTGCACGCAATATATTATTATCCATGCATGAGAGAGATGTTTATTCCATATGGAACCAGTGAAAAGTGATGGTTTGGTGAAAAAGCTCTCAAACCAATGAGCAAGAGTTCAGTTAGAACTCAGCTGTTTTATTAAATAGCTGTCCCTGGGCAAACATCTAATACCGCTATATAGTCCTCAATTTTCTCATCATTAAAATGTAAATGATGATATCTCTGTAATAAGATTGACATTAGATAAGCCAATTTTTACAAAATCATACACATGAAAGTGCTCAGTCATTGTTAATTGCTGTTATTATAAAAATATAATTTATTTCACTTAATGCCTATGTGGGGTTTTGTTTATAGAGATATAGTAGAATCTTGACTTTTATTTTTAACTTTTTATTGATTCTTTGTGACGTTCTCATCATGCATCTCAATCCCATCCATCTCCCTGTCCCTTCATGTCTGCCCTCTGCCCGTGTTACACCCAGCCCCTCCCAATATAGTAAAATTTAAGAAAAAAGAAGAAGACAAACAACAAAATATCCCATTGTGGAAGCTGCAGAGTGACAAAGTGATTCATACTGTAAACCCTTTAGTCCACGCATCTTTACTTACAAGTGTCCGTTGCAATGAGTCATTGGTCTGGTTTGAGGCCTCTAGTTTCTGCTGTGCTATCGATACTGGACCCTTATTGGGACTCCTCTTGGATATCCTGTTGTTGCTCTGTTTCATGGAGATCTTGCAGTTTTGGATCTGCTGGACCAGCCCCTTCATGTGCTCCTGCAGATCATAGATAGGGTGGATGTTGTGGTGGAACAGCTCACAGCCATGGATCTGGGCCTGGCTGATTGCAGGGTTGGTCAGCCTGCCAGTTCTCCTTAATCCTCACCACCAGGGTAAGCTCTCCAGCACTGCCTTGGCTAGTTTGTTCTGTGCAGCAAGGAACAAGGGGTTGGGCCGGTTCTCCTGCTTTCATGTCCTTGGGGCTGGCTCACTCCCACTTACACCACCAGGGCCCTCTCTACTGGTGGTGTTGCCCAGGGGAGATTCAGGGGCCACCTTCCTGAGGGCTACAACTGGTGAGGGGCAGGGCCAGCTCTGGCACCTGTCACAGGTGGTGAAGGGGGGGGGGAAGGCATCCTTTCCCTTGCCTAGGCCACCACATGGCAGTTGAGGGGGTAGGATAAGCTCTCCACTCTCATGCCCTCAGGGACAGCTCACCTGGGCACAGGCCAACAGGGTCAGCCCTACTGTGCTGCCAGGAGAATTGCAGGCTCTGCTCTCCTGTGAGCTGCAGCAGGGGAGGGGAAGGACCAGTTCTTCCTAGTGTTGCAGCCAGTGAGGGGAGGGGGTCAACTCTGTGCAGTCCTATCCTCTTAGCCTTTGGTGGTAATAGGAGCCACAGACATCAGAGCAGACCATGGCAGCAGCGTGAGCCCAGACATCACTTCAGCCAGCTCATCACCACCTCCCCCCCTTCAGGTGTGTGCCTCTCTCCACAGGACGTGAACCATTTTGTCTCTCTCACGTACATCACTGTGTATTTGTTCACCATAATAGTATGCAACTTCCTGACACCATACGGCACTGGTCAGGCTGTGATTTCTTCTCGCCACCCAGGGCAGGCTGCCCTGCACAGGTGTGTGTGTTTTTTTTCTCCTGCTCATTCATTGTGACTGACTTTTCTTTAACATAGCTTTGATTCAGTTTATTTTCTTTAATCCTTTGACTTTCCCCTGCTTAAGCAGAAAGGAAAATATCTACTTAATGAATTTGGAGTTAATAAAGCAGAAAAGTCTCACTAATACCAAGTAAAATTTTAAGCAGGTATTGTATCTTTGGAAATTAGGATATGGAAAGAAAGGAGCAGAGTAGAAATGATGCGTTTTCAAAGCCAAATTGGAGACTAGGGAGTCACCTCAGAGGGTAAGGAATTTGTTCTGCAAGCACAAAGACTTTGGCTTATATCACAAGCACCCAAATAAAAAATGAATATGTTGCATGTTTCTACAATCCCAGACTTGCCGGCAGACACAGATGGATCCTAGGGACTTATTGGCAGCCTAGCCTAAACAGCACCTAGGCTCCAGGTTCAGTGAGAGACTTGCCTCAAAAAATAAGGTAGAGAGTGACTAAGGAAAGATTCCGATGTTAATAGCTGGCTTACACACAAAAACACACACTCACAGAAACACACACGCTCACATTGAATTAAGCCCTTTTTTCACTCTAAATATTTGCAGTTTCAGTAGCTCACATTTTAGGTGCTATTTTGAGTATTTCCTATAAGAGTTTAGCCAGGGCATCCCTGTTTGATATAAGGCATATTTATGTCATGGCTTAAGAAAAGTCACTGGTTGCTCCCAAGACACCACTCTGCTACTTGCCTGGGTGACCTAGGTGCAGTAAAATATTCAGGATACCAGATGCCAACTCTACTTCCTCCTTAAGTTCACAGTTACTTTGCAGAAAAAAAGCCACATTCACAGTTTTCTTAACGTTGTGGAATCTTCAGTTTCACTGTGTTTTAATAGCTGCTGGGGTATTTGCTTGACTATTTCCCTTGTAGTCCAAACTAATCTGGAAAAATAAAAACCTGTGACTAGGTGAAGGATATTAGAGCTTGAAATTAAAATATTTTGTAATTCTAGGATAAAAGATATTATTAAGGATAATAAAGAATGTTGAGAAAATATAAAAGAAAAGAGGAAATAGGTTAAAATTACCTCTTACATAAAGTAGTAAACACGATGATTCAAAGGAAAATTTTCATTTTTAAAGGAAGGGTACAAAAGATGTCAAAAGATTTTTAAAAGCTTAAAGCAAAAGAGAACTCCTGAATGGAATGTGTCGATGAAAAACATTAAACCAACAGGTTGTAGAGTAAGCATGGGCAGTCTTGGTAGTTATGTGCAAACTTAAATTTAAAAGCAAACATATGTGAGTAGAATATAAAAATTATCCCTTGTAGTAATTGATAGTTCTTAACATAGTAACATTTGGTTTCTGACATTTAATTTAACTACCAATAGAATTAACAACATGAACACTTTTTTTTGGAGAGTTGTCAAATTCAGATACAATCATTAACTTGATAAAGCAGTCAGATATTGAAGGTTCTCCTATGAGCCGTTGGAGCATTCCGCTCATGCTCCTTGGCTGTCTGAAGTGGTAGGCAGTGCTTCTCTAGCCCAGAGGAATGGACTACGTACAGAAGACTTGCATTGTTTTTAAGAACTAGCAGAGCTGGGCTGGAGAGATGAATTAGGCAGTAAGGCTTGCTATTCCACTCACCTGGCCTTTAATCTACTGCAGTTGAAGTGGGGACAGGGGGAGCCTTGAAACTTGCTGGCCAGCCAAGATAGCTGAGTCCAAGGAGCTGGAGATTCCGCAAGAGAATATAGCTCAAAAGAATTAGGTGGAGGTGGCTGGAGAGTCCACTCAGTGATTAAGAGATCATACTGCTCTTTCAAAGTCCCAGAGTTCAGTTCCTAGCTCCCATGTCTGGAGGCCAACAATGACTTGTAACTTCAGCTCCTTGAGATCTGACTGTAGGGGAAGCCCCAGCCAATCACCTTGCTCGTAGGGCGTGGTCCCCTGAGGATATTTTTTACTAATAAATATTGCGAGTGTGCTTCCCCCCCTTCCCTTCTGCTTTCCTGTTCTCCGCAGGAACCTCGGTTCTGTAAGTCTTTTCCTAATTAAAGCTGAATATTTTATTATAATTTCTGTCCGCCGTTCATTTACGCCGCTACATCTGACGCCTCTGGCTCCTGAAGAACCTGCACTCATGCACACACGCCATACTCCCACAGACACGTGTAACTAAAAATTAAATAAACCATTTTAAATATTTAAAAAAGAAGGTGGAAAACATTTGAAAAAGACACCTGATGTCCTTCTCTGGTTTCCACACTTCTACAGACAGACAGACAGACAGACAGACAGACACACACACACACACACACACACACACACACACAGATCGATTTGCAAAGACTATAACATTTACCTAACTGACCAGTCCATGAAAGGGTTGTTTAAAATTCAGCTTATCTTTTCTGATTTCAAGCACCTAGTCACTGCCTAGATTTCTTCTGTAAAAAAGCCTGCCACATATGGCTTCTGTGCCATAAGAATGATGAAAGTCAATCAAAGGGCTCCAGAAAATGGATACTACCAGAACAAAAAGGGCCCACTGTTTTTATATGCTTTCATCATGAGCTGGAAGGAAACAGTCTTTGGAGGAGGAGCTGTGTTATGTTTGTTTCCTGTGTGGAGCATCACTGTACCCTAGAAGTTTTGTCCATTTCACACTCAGGATGAGAATCAATGAGGTGTAAGTAGCAGCCATAGGAGATAGTAAAGCTGCTTAACAAAGCCCATAATTAGAAAATACCAACCCTTGTGGACACAACATTCTGAGCCACATGAAATATATTAGCACATTAATAATATTAGCACATTAAGAAACATGGTAACAGTTGGAGTTAGAGGAGGATATCGCCTGCTAAAAGATCTAATTTGAGCTTGGAATAATAAGACAAAACCTTTAAAAAATCTTGTCATGAATCTGAAAGTATTGATGCAAGAAAACACTTATTTTAAATGCATTTGTGGTCATTATTAATTACTAGGATTTAGAATATTCAGAACAGAGATGAAAATTAGGTGATGCAACATTAAAAAGAACTAAAATGGCATCATAACTAGTGTTTTACCAGCTTTTTGTGGGGGAAAAACTATCATAAGTTCTGGAGCTAATGTATAACATTGGGTTCATTTCACAAGTTCATGCCTGTGTTAATAAATTAGTTTATAGTGTATATGGTTACTGACAATTATGACTCAGGTATTCTTCGCTAGTTATTTCTGTTGCCTACAATTTGGACAGAAAATTCTCTCAGTTAAAATATGGGTAGAAGAAAAGTAGTCCCTGCAATAGAAACTTCGTGTCCATACCTGTTGAAGAGAGAAAGAATTCAGTACCATTAACTAAAAAGCTTCCCAGTCACACCACTTCAGGACCTTCTAGACACCTTAGGAAACTGCAAAGCCCTGTCCCAGACCAAGTTTTGGCTAAGAAATCTACAGGTACCCAGCTTTCCTGGGTGAAGAATATGTAAATCGAGCTTCACCATTCCAAAACCCTGCTGCCTATGTTCCCTTTCAGTCTAAAAGAAAAAAAAGTAAGGTGAGCATCCAAACTGCCTAGGCTCCCACAAAACCAATAGGTGCAGTAGGATCAAAAACCCATTGCCATTGTTCTTGAGGTCTCAGTAGTCCTCATTGTCTGCTATGTTCAGCGAGACCGGTTTTAACCCAGGCTTTTTCAGATCCAGGCCAGCTGGCCTTGGTGAGTTCCCGATAGAACATCCCCATTGTCTCAGTGTGTGGGTGCCCCCCCCCCCCCCCTGAGGACCTGAGTTCCTTGCTCTTCTCTCTCCTTGTGCTCCTGATTTGGACCTTGAGATTTCAGTAAAGTGCTTGGAGGTGGGTGGTCCTTGGACTTCCCAAAGGGCAGGGAACCCTGATTGCTCTTTAGGCTGTCAAGGGAGGGGGACTTGATTGGGGGAGGGGGAGGGAAAGGGGAGGCGGTGGTGGGGAAGAGACAGAAATCTTTAATTAATTAATTAATTAATTAATAAATCATAAAAAACAATAAAAAAAGAAAAAAGAAAGAAAAAAAGTAACAAATGCAAGACTCTTTGAGTAGCAGGAACATCTCTCCTGAGTTCTTTGGAAACTGAAAATTCTTTTTTCCTGAGTGGTTTCCATAATGGTTTTATTGAGTTATTTCAAGCTCAAATTAAATCTTTCAGCAAGCACCATCATCCATTTCTCAAGTTGTTACCACATTTCTTAATGCACTAATCCAGTTTATATGGCTGGATTAAATGTGTATGCAAGGGCTGGGATTTCCCAACTATGGGCATTGCTAAGTGGTTGCATTATCTCCTATGACTGTTATACACACCCCATTGATTTTTGTGCTGGGTGTGAAAGGGACACAGTGTTGAAGGGGGCATATAGAGAAAAATCACTCTTTCCTGAATCTCTGGCCACCTGTTATATAAATAATGCCAATTCTAGGACCACTAACGAATTTCCTGACAAAAACAAATTGTGGAAGGAAGGCGTCTTTATTTTAGCTCACGGTTTGGAGTAACACAGTCCATCATGGCAAGGAAGATGTGATGGGAGAGTGAGGAGGTGGGACATCTTACATACACTGTCAGGAAACTGAGTGGAATGCGAGTCAATGCTCAGCGTGTGCTCTCCTTATTTTTGAACTTTGTATTTTTACTTCATCTTCAGAATCTTCATTATAACTATGTCTCTCATTTAGTCCAAGACTGTGGAGTAGTGCTCCCCACATTCCAGGTGGGTTTATCCTCCATAGCAGAGCCCCTCTCTGACACACCCAGAGGAATGCCATCCATGCAGAAGATGACAAATCCAGTCAAGTAGAGTGAAGATGAGCCATCTTACCATTCCAGACAGTTCATATTAGACATGGAACCACTGAGCGTTTGAAAATAAAAAAAAGAGAGAGAACTGTGGTAGGTAGTTTGTTTCATTTATTGCTTTGTATTGATGGCAATTTATTTTTTAAAAAAAAGTTTGGATAAAGATAAAAACAAGCTGTTATCTCACCAAATCTAAGAAAGGAGTTGATTTTCCTAATCCAGAAAACCTCATCTTAAATGATAAAAACGAAGCGAAGAAGTAAAAGCTTTTATTTTCTTTTAGGAATTCAGAGTAAATATTTCTTATGCAATGCATATGTTTTAAAGAAAAGCCATCGAGTTCCTTTACATCCAGCTGCTAGTGGCTACTGTTCAGAAGGTGTGGTCATTCCCACCGTATCCTCAGTGCTCTAGGAAGTCTGCTGACGGGCTTCATTGCATGTGCGTATTGCTTCATGAGCTGACCTTCTGGGAAGGATTTCTTCTTCCTTTCACTTGTGCCGTCTTCAGCTTTGCTGCTGTTGCCTTTTTAAAGGCTTTCAATGGCTGTCAGCAGGTCTGACTAAAGGGAGACTTTTCAAACAAAAGGCTGCTTCCACCACACACCAAGACTGACTCTTCCCTGCTCCTTCTGAGAGGAGACTGCCACTTTCCAAGGGCCGTGACGCCATTTGAAGTCCTTACTTGTCACATGTCCCATGTAAACAGTGGGAGTACCCACCCCATGTATAGCCAAGTGAGTAGATGGCATCATCATCTACAACAGAAGCTCAGCATTTCTGTGACACTGCAAGATAGAAATTTTGGCTAAGGCGGAAAGTAATTGAGCATCATCAGAGTTGACTTTTTTTTACACTATTCTAGCGATTTCTCCATAATAGCGGTGTCTAGTTTTTCAATATATCTAAGTAAATGTGATGGTAATACAGTATCAATGCAGATATGTAATAACAAGACCCAATATCATGTATATCTAGTATATTCTAATATAAAATCATTTTAAAAATTATTTCCAAGCACCTAAAGTACTCTAGCACATCTGCTTATGTTTAACTACCATATGGTAAGTCCCTCCTTGTGGCTGTTATACATGAGCCACCAGGAGACAACACACTATAGTTTTCTTATGAATGGCTATAACATTTGAAAGGAGGGCTCAAAAGTCTGTGATCTTTTAAAAGAAATTATTTTGTTTGTGGATCTGAGAATTTTGCTTGCATGTTTATCTGTTTCATGTGCATTCATTGCCTGTGGGGACCAGAAACAGGCATTGGATCCCTTGGAACTAGAGTTACAGACAGTTGACAGCTGTAGTGATGGTGGCATTACACTGCCAGGAAGTAAATCTGAGTCCCTTGGAAGACCCGCCAGTGATCTTAACCACTGAGCCATCCATCCAGCTCAAGTCTGTGATTTTTATCAGTTCTACTATAGTTCATACAAAAGGTTGACATCCTTTACATGAGAGGCATGATAAGATCTCCACATATGATGTATGTACATGTATGAAATTTTCAAAAAATAAATAAAAAATTAAGAAAAAAAAAGCAAGTTAAACACCAGCATTCATTTCTCCTGCTCACTGACTGTAGATGTGATGTACCAGTGCACCCCGTCCCCTTGCTCCCACCATGCTGCCTTCTCTGTCATTGTGGGAGGTATCTAGTCAAACTTTGAACCAAAACCAATGCTTCTTTCCTTCCATGGTTTCATTTTGCCCATTGAGAGAAGTAACTAATATGTAACAGATTTTTTAAATAATTCAATTCTTTATTGATTCTTTGGGAATTTCACATCATGCACCCTAACTCCACTTACCTTCCCATCCCTCCATATCTGCCCCTCACCACTTCAGGGTCCTTTCCCTAAAGCGAAGCCATGCAAAAATTGACTCAAAACAAAACAAAGCAAAGCAAGGAAACAAGCAAAACCCCCATGTGGCTCCTGTGTTTTTCCTCTCTCTCTAACACCTCTTCATTTGCCTCAGTGACATTTGGAGCTACAGTGAGTCACAGATTTTACCCTTTGGTCCATTGAACCCCACTCACAAATGCCCATTGCAGTGAGTCACTAGTCTGGTTCCAGGCCTCTGGCACACCGTCATCACTGGACCCTCAGTGAAGCTCCTCTTAGATATCCTACTGTTGCTGAGCGTCGTGGAGATCTTGCATCTGTCATTGGGCAGTACCAGTCCCTTCACACTTTCTAGCGGTTCATGAATGGGAGAGATGATAGGGTGAGCCAACCCAAGGCCTAGGATTTGGATCTGGGTGGTAGCTTAGCTGGTCAATCCAGATCACTGGGATCTACTGCAGCTAGAGTCATGGCTCCCGTTACTAGCAAGCTTCTGGTCTGGGGTCTGGCCAGTGTTGCCAGGGTTGTACTGATAAGGGTGGCCTGTGCTATCCCCTGGGGTCATGGTGACCTCCCAGTATGTCTGGGTTCATATTCCTGCTGCAGCTGGGGTGTTGGATGATGTCCATGGCCTGAGTTACCACAGTGGGTCATAGGAAGCCTGTGTGTTGACCTCCGAGGACTGTGCTGAGCTGAGCCCACCATTCACTGTCTCTGGGATAGCTGGTCCTGCCCTTTGCTGGACCGTGGAGCAGGAGAGCTGGTCCTGCCCTCATGGGAGAGCTGAACCCTGTACTTAGGAGAGGTGGTTCCACTCTTCAAAACAGATTCTTAAAGGTTTTACTCTTCAGAAGTTCCTACGTGATGGACTGTTCTGAATTTATTTAATAGCTAGAGATGATATTTTATCGTCAAGGGGTAGTATTAATTTTGTCAATACATTTCAACACATTTTAAAATATAATAATCTTATCAACTTTATGCTACAATCTACTCAAATGAAAAGCCACATGCACCAACTGCCGTTTACCAAGATCAGCATCTTCTGTTGCTTACCATGGTTTTAAGTCCCCCAGGCAACAATTCTGTTGAAAATGTGATTTTGTTTTTGCAAAACTAATTTCAGATATTTTAAGGTCCATACTGTTTTGTATCTGATCCCAGGGCTATTTTCTTAAACAGAGGCAAGGCTTCTTCCATCTTTTCACTCTTGGCCTGTTACAAAGGAAGTCTTGGGTGTCTCATGTTTACATTCGCCTGCATTGATGCCCCTGGAATCATGCACGTTGTCTGTGTTAAGATGGCCCTGTCTCACTTCTTTTTTTAATTATTTTTATTTATTTATTTATTAAAGATTTCTGTCTCTTCCCCACCGCCGCCTCCCCTTTCCCTCCCCCTCCCCCAATCAATTCCCCCTCCCTCGTCAGCCCAAGGAGCAGTCAGGGTTCCCTGCCCTGTGGGAAGTCCAAGGGCCACCCACCTCCATCCAGGTCTAGTAAGGTGAGTATCCACGAAACTGCCTAGGCTCCCACGAAACCAATAGGTACAGTGGGATCAAAAGCCCATTGCCATTGTTCTTGAGGTCTCAGTAGTCCTCATTGTCCACTATGTTCAGCGAGACCAGTTTTAACCTGGGCTTTTTCAGACCCAGGCCAGCTGGCCTTGGTGAGTTCCCGATAGAACATCCCCCTTGTCTCAGTGTATGGGTGCACCCCTCGTGGTCCTGAGTTCCTTGCTTGTGCTCTCTCTCCTTCTGCTTCTGATTTGGACCTTGAGATTTCAGTCCGGTGCTCCATTGTGGGTCTCTGTCTCTGTCTCCTTTCATCGCCTGATGAAGGTTAATATTCA